>NC_037683.1:19416273-19573542 GCF_003255815.1 Theropithecus gelada | reverse complement strand
CTTTTTTTTTTTTTTTTTTTTTTTTTTTTTTTTTTTTTTTTTTTTTTTTTTTTTTTTTTTTTGAGACGGAGTCTTGCTGTGGTGCCCAGGCTGGAGTGCCGTGGCATGATCTCAGCTCACTGCAACCTCCTCCTCCCAGATACAAATGATTCTCCTGCCTTAGCCTCTCGTGTAGCTGTGACTACAGGCTTGTGCCACCACACCTGGCTAATGTTTGTGTTTTTAGTAGAGACAGGGTTTTACCACGTTGGCCAGGCTGGTCTCAAACTCCTGACCTCAAGTGATTTGCCCACCTTGGCCTCCCAAACTGCTGGGATTACAGATGTGAGCCACGATGCCTGGCCCAGGGCCCTGTTTTTTCTGCCTCAGCGTTCCCTAGGATTCTGCCCACCTTCTTGTCTTGATATATGTATGTAGGTTCATTCATTCATTCATTCATTCATTCATTCATCCATTCATATCTTCATTCATTTGAGAGATATTTAGCCTCTGAGCTGGGTGTTTGAGAATCAGCAAAAAACAAGACCTTCCCATTCCTCATGGGTCTTCTGGTAGATCATTATGTACACCAAAGATTAATTCTTGCTGTGAAGGAAACGATCGGGTTATGGGAGCGTGTGGGATTGGGTGGGAGTGATGAGGTCTTATCTGGACAGATCAGGGAAGCCTCCCCTAAAAAGTGAGACCTGAAGAGGGAGAGGGAGGTGGCTGAGTGAACAGGGAATGGAGGAGCTCCCCAGGCAGAGAGGCAGTCTGGGTAAGGCTTTAGTGTGGGGGAGTCCTTGAAGAACTGAAAGAAGCGAGGGAGGCTGGCCAGGGAGGGGGCATGGCAAGAGGAGGACCTGGGGGCCAGGCAGCATCTAGGTTATGTGGGCTCTTGAGTTTAGATTTTATGCTAGCCCTCTGGGAACCATTGGAAGTTTTAAAGCAGGAGGGTGACTTGCTCAGATTTCATTATCGGAACCCTTGAAAGAGACAGACACAAGGACCATCCTGATAAGCCGTGAGGGTGCAATTTTTGGTTCTTCCACAGCAGGGTGCCCTGATGCTGTGCCTCAGTATGGGGCTTGTCACTGGGCAGTCCTGGGAAACGTGTACTTTCCCAGAATTCTTTCGGCTCTTTGCATTTTTTAGTTTACCCGGTCAGCCCTTGCTGAGCTGCTGCACTGGAGAGGGAGGTGAATCAGACACCACCCGGCCCTTGGATATCCACTCTAATCCAAGACGGAGACAGTGGCAGTTAATGCCCACAGTGCTCTGTGATAAGTGCCAAAGGGCTCAGGGAGCCAAAGAGTGCCTTTCCTACTTGAGAGTCAAACAAGGCTGAGAAGGGGGAGTTGGGCATTCCAGGCAGGAAGGCCCCATAGGCGAAGGCTTGGCCGCTGGAGGAGCCCACTATGCCTGGGGGCTAGTGAGCAGGAGTGTGAGGGTTGAGGTGGGGAGCTGACCGGAAGACCTGGTCAGAGAGGTTTTAAATACTGGGTTTCTATCCTCTGGGTACCAGGGAATCATGGACAGGTCTTCAGCTGAGGAGTGACTTGATCCATGGGATTTCAGAACAATCAGTCCATGGCAGGCAGAGTGGAGGGTGGATCAGAGGACGGCAGCGCTGGGAGCTGGTTGGAGAGAATGAGCACCATTGCTGAAGCCTTGTCACTCCCCCCACCGCACACACACAGCAACATCCTCAATGCCCCTTTCTGTTCCATGCCCCTGTTCTGTTATCCCCGCATTGGCTGGCCAGCCTGAGCTGTCCAGAGCCCTTTCACAGCAGCACTGGGGTGTGTTAAACCCTGGGCTCCAGAGGCAAACAGGTCTGGGCCTGAAACATCACTGTAGCCCTGACTTGCTCTGTGCCCTTGGACAAGTCCCTTACTCCTCTCAGCCTCAGTTTCCACATCTGTGAAATGGGGGTGATAATAGAGTTGGTGATGATTAAACAATGGGGAAATCAAGTCCTTAGCACATGGCTGGTGTATAACGATGGCTGTGTTAGCTTTGTGTCCTTGTCGATTGTAATAGCTCAGTCCATGTTGTAATCTGCCCCTCAGGGAGTTCTTGTCTTTGGACGTAAATCTGAATTCTCAACTAGAAACAAGATGTCCCCAGCAGCCCCAAAGAAAGCCTCTAGTGGGACACTGAGGGGACTGGACATGCTGTTACACTCTAGGATCCGGCACAGGGCTGGGCACACAGAGGCCTGGACTGGGTTTTATTTGTCCCTATATCCCCAGCACTCAGCACAAGGCTGGCATAGGATGGCCAGCTGGCTGGGTTCTCAAAAGTACTAAACAAAAAAATGAAATTAAAAAAAATTGTTGACCTTGGACATCATCCCCCAGCACCTTCATTTTACAGCTGAGTAATCTGGGGCCCAGAGAGGAACAGTGGCTCATCCGAGGCCACTCAGCCCCTCCGTGGCAGGCCCTGGACCTGTTCCTTTCTCCCTGCTCACATGTTTATTACAATTCTAATTTTTGAAATCCTGGTAAGTTAAAAATGGCATCGTGTCCCACCTCCCTAGTTTACATTTGGGGAAACTGAGGCCCAGAGAGTGGTAGTGGCTCCCTCAGGTCCTCAGAGAAGGAGAAGCAGGAAAAGGGCCTCCTCTCCACAAAGCATACCCCCACTAATCAGCAGTAAGCAGGCAGGTTCTTCCCCCAAAACCGACTACTTCGTGCTTAAGGAAGCAAAGCAGAGTGTGAACAATAGTTTCCTGAGGAAGTGTTGGGTTTTAATTGTGTTGAGGAGAAGAACCATTTCCGGAACTGTGCGTGCCCGTGATGCCTGTGGAGTTGGCTTGGCACAGCTATTTCCAGACTAATCCTGAGTCCTATTTATAGGCTGAGATGATTAGGTTGGCCTGTGTCAGGAGAGGCCCACATAGCTCCCCCCAGCCTAGTGATGGCCGAGGAAGAAGCCCTCGGGGGCAGTTCTGACCCGTGGGTGAGTAGCACGGGATCTGGGATGGTCCCCGAAGCCAGCTCAGAGGAGGGATGCCAGGGAGACCCAAGGGGAAGTCCCACTCCTGACTGTTAGTTCAACCACCAGCCAGGCCCTCTGCAGAGATGAAACCAGTTCTGATCCTATTCTCTCCCTGCTTAAAAATCCTCAGTGCCTCGGATCAGGCTAGGACTCCATAGCAGTCAGACCCCTTCTCCCCCAGGTATCCACTGTCTCAACCCCAGCCATGCCTCTTCAAACTGTTTATGCTTCCCTGTGCGGGCCATACCCCTGAGCCTTTGCTTCTGTTGTTCCTACCTCCCCAAAGAGGAAACTCCATTTGTCCTCCAAGGCTCTGCCCCAGTGCCCCTCCTCCGTGGCTCCCTCGGGCGTGGGTGCTCCCTGCTTTGTGCTCCCAGGGCCCACAGCTACTTGAATGACTATTGGTGTTCCTGTTTGTGTGCCCACTGGGTCAGGAAGTCCCAAGGCAGGGCCTGACACAGAGAAAGAAAGGAGACAGTTTGTGATTGAACAGCCACTGTGGCCATCATTCTCCTTACCTGTCTGATGAGAGCTGATCTTCATGCCATTGTGTGCAGTAGGTATTTTTTAAAGGTGTGTAGAAGTGAGAGTCAAACTTCGGACTTCAGAGTCAGACAGCCCTGGGTTCCTAATGGTGTAACCCTGGGCTGAACCTCTCTGAGCCTTTGTTCCTCCATCTATAAAAGGAATCAATGCCAGCCATGGGTTTTGGGGAGGATTCAACAAAACAATGCTTATAAAGTACTCATCATGTGGCCTCATCACAATGGGCATCTAATAGCATAGGAGGTGTTACTTGCAGGTGGGGACGTGCATTGTGGGGACATCCCTATCTAGGGCCCCACACAAGGGAGTGGCTGAGACTCCAAGTCTCCAAGTCTTGGAGCCTCCGACTCCACCCTGTGTTCTCCCTCCCCTCCCTCTCTTGGCCCCCTGGGCCTATTCTGTTCCCCAGATCAGGGAAAGCTTTGTTTGGCGATTGTTTTTCCTAAGAAGTTTCCTCTGTGGGGCCTCTGGGTGACTCAGAGCCCTGAGTCACTGGGAGGCTGAGGACGGGGGAGGAGTGGGAGGGAGGCGGAGGGAATGGAGACAGGAGAAGAGGAAAGGGCTCTAATTCTTTTTTTTTTTTTTTTTTTGAGACGGAGTCTCGCTGTGCTCCCAGGCTGGAGTGCAGTGGCGTGATCTAGGCTCACTGCAAGCTCCGCCTCCCGGGTTCACGCCATTCTCCCGCCTCAGCCTCCCAAGTAGCTGAGACTACAGGCGCCCGCCACCACGCCCGGCTAGTTTTTTGTATTTTTAGTAGAGATGGGGTTTCACCATGTTAGCCAGGATAGTCTCGATCTCCTGACCTCATGATCCACCCGCCTCGGCCTCCCAAAGTGCTGGGATTACAGGCTTGAGCCACCGCGCCCGGCCAAGGGCTCTAATTCTAGCCCTGGCTCTCCCACCATTTGATCAACTAGGTCTAACCAGGCCCGTCTCCTGGCTAACCTCAGTTTCCCCAAATGTGAAAGGAAGATGTGGGCCCAGTCCTGGCTGAGCCTCAGAATCACAGGTTCCCAGGCCCCACCCTAGACCTACAGACTCAGAGGCTGGGGGTGGGGCCTGTGAATCTATTGTTTCCTGAGCTCCCTGGGTTGATCCTGCTGCACACCTGGTCCACAGAGGTGTTAGGGAACCGCTGGGCTCAAACCTGCTCCCAGCTGGGCCTCAGAGCAGCTTGGCCTCTGGTTGAACTTCACTGACCCGCAGGGAGCGCCCTTCTCTTGCAGAATGCTTTCGCAGAATAGTGCACTGGAAGCGCGTGGGCTTTTTTTTTTTCCTAAAGAAAAAACAGCTTTATTGAAATATAATTTACATGATTTATTGGAGTAAATTTACATATAATTTACATACACATAATTCACTCAATTCAACAATGTTTAGTAAATTTATAGAGTTATGCAGCCATCATCACAATTCAGTTGAGAAGATTTTCATCATCCCCAAAAGGATCCCTCATGCTTACGTCCGTCTCTACGCACACCCCATAGCTGACCACGTATCTGCTTTCTGTCTCTTTGTTGTTTTATTGTTGTTGTTTCGTCGCCTAGGCTGGATTGCTAGGCTGGAGTGCAGTGGCATGATCTCTGCTCACTGCAGCCTCAACTTCCTGGGCTCAAGTGATCCTCCCACCTCAGCCTCCTGAGTAGCTGGGACCACAGGCACACGCCATCACACCTGGCTAATTTTTGTATTTTTTGTAGATGGGGACTTGTGGTGATGCCCAGGCTGATCTTGAACTCCTGAACTCAATGGATTCCCCCCGCCTCAGCCTCCCAAAGTGCTGGTATGTTAGACGTGAGCCACCTCGCCTGGCCTGCTTTCTGTCTCTCCGAAGATCCAGACCTGTGTTCGTTCCAGCTGGCCCTGTGGCCTCATGCAAATTATTGCCTTTCGATTACTCCTCTGCATGAGAGGGAATAATCCTACCCTCCCTGTAGGGGGTTGTTGAATTTCACTAATGTGCACAGTGTCTGACGCACCCGAGGAGCTGGGTACGTGGGAGGCTGGTACGCAGGGCACAGGACATTACAGATGCCCAGGCACGGTTGGCACAGGCCTAGCAAACATTTTAAAGCACTCACTGTGTGCCAGCTTCTAGACTAAGCATCTTACATGCATTACCTACTTTAATCCTCAGTGAATGTGAGTATCAGTTCCATTTTATAACTGAAGAAACAGGCACTGAGACGGGAAGTCACTTTTGCAGGCTCACATAGATGATAGTTGATAGGGCTGGGAGTCCATCCCAGAGCCTGTCCTCCCTAAATATCATCCTGTCCCCTTCCTGATGTGAATCATCAAGCAAGGGACAACACAATTCATAGATCCAGGACAAGGTTTATGGCACATACTTCTAAGGGGTAGGACCTTGTGTGATGGACTCACAGGCATCTCAGAGAGGGGATCTGGGAGATGAATGAACACAGGTCTGGATCTTCAGAGAGACAGAATGCAGGCCAGGCAAGGTGGCTCACGCCTATAATCCCAGCACTTTGGGAGACTGAGGCGGGGGGAATCCATTGAGTGCATGGTACAGTCTGTCACAAAACAGACATGACATGGTGCATGAAGCATGACCCAGGGTGTAAGAGGCATGAGATGCCACTACAAGGGAGACACACGGGACAAAGCAAGAGGAACGCAGGGCCTGGTAGGTGGCACAGTTACAGGGTATGTGACACTGGGCATGACAAACTCTATGATGCAGAGACATGGTACTCAGGATTTGAGACTTGAGCTATGGCAACTGGGCAGGCTCTCAGCCACTGTGGGACCCTTTGTCACTGGGGATCCTGCATTATGTTGGTGCCTGGGGCCCCAGGAAGCAATGGCAGGAACCAACTTTCTCCTCTTCACAAAGGCCTGTCTGGTTTTCTTTTTCCTCCCTCCTCCTCCCTGTCTCTTTGGATGCCAAAAAGTGGGAGTGCCCCAGAGCAGTGGTGGCCAGAGTAACCCCTGCCATCCCACCAGCTCAGACAGGGATCAAGGCTTGGGGCCAAGCCCCCGGCTCAGGAAGGGGTTGCCAGGCCCCCAGATTCCCTCTCTGAGATAGCTGTGAGCACCGGCGTTGGCTGGGGCGAAGGCTGGGTAATTTTCCTCTAAGCTGTCTTCCCTCTGCTCCCCTCCCTGCCTGCTGGTGCTGGCTGTGAGCACGTCTGCATTCCAGAGCTTAGGAGAGAGAGTGAGAACCTGCTGCTGTTGCTGCTGTTAAAGTTGAAGAAGTAGATTGCTAACAGCTGCCGTAGGAGGGGGTGGATGTGCTAGACAGGAGGCCGTGGATTGCAGGCTAACGTTTCTTGAGCCTCTTGGCACCTGGCACTCACTACCTCATCTTGTCTCATTTACACAAAGCCCCAGTAGCCCGATGAGGAGACAGACCCAGAGAGGCAAAGAACTTACCCAAGGTCACACAGGGAGGCAGAGCCAAGGCTAGACCTTGGTCTCCCGGAGCAGGCAGATGAGGGTGTATAGAGGCGATGGCACAGGGGATGTTGTTGGGGGGTTAGTGGGCAATGAGACTGCAAGGGCTTGTGGGCCCCAGATCATAGAGGACCGAACTCAGGAGTCCTGACTTCTTTCTGTCTGCACTGAGGTCCATGGAAGGGATGATGCAATCTGTATGGGTGATGGGCCCAGTGCAGGGAGGGTTTAAGGGAGTGAGGGAACTGATATCATGATCCCAGGGAAAAGATGGGGACACCAAACCAGGACAGTGGCTGGAGTGTGGGGGTGAGAAGTGGGTGTAAAGTGGGGAGGAGGTGAGCTTGGTCTCTGCTCTGGTCTTGGTGGGATGACTGTGGTTGGGTCCTGCCTCCAAGGGTATCCCAGAGGGTTCCAGAAGCTCCCACATGGACAGGGACTTGGAGGACAGTGCTGGTGACTGGGCAGGTGCCTGGACGGAGGTGAGGCCTAAAGCACACCCGGGCACAGAAGGCAGCACCCACATGGGAGCCCAACTTCATGCCAGGGACTGTATTCTAGGTGCTGGATCTTGTTTAAATCTTCCAGCTGGCTATGATTATCCTGTAAGCTGGGGAAGGAAGAAAAGCATTCCAGTACTGTACCTCTGTTTGGGTTAAAGGAGGGGAAAGTACTTTAAATAAAACCTATTAGAGTTAAAAGGATGAGTAGCCATAAAAATATCTTTGTATCTCTGATGGTTCTATTGTAGTCAAAAGTTTTAGATAAATTGTGAAGAATCTCTAATCATGCTATTTGGAGTTTCTCTTTTTAAAAAAATACAAGTTATTGTATATACTTAAGGTATATAACATGATGTTATGGAATACATATACACAGTAAAAAGGTTACTATAGTGAAGCAAATGAACATACCCATCTCTGTTGGCATAGAAGTAATTGCGATTTTTGCCATTACTTTCAATGACAAAAACCACAATTATTTTTGCACTGACCTAATAAAATCTGCTCATTTAGCATGAATCCCAAAATACAGTACAACTTATTCCCTATAGTCCTTGTGTTGCACGTTAGTGCTCTTTTTTATTTTGAATTTTTTATCTTTGTTTTTTTTAATATATAGAGAGACAGGGTCTCACTCTGTTGCCCAGGTTGGTCTTGAACTCTGGGGCTCAAGCGATGGTCCCTCCTCAGCCTCCCAAAGTGCTGGGACTACAGGCACGAGCTCTCCAGACTTGTTCATTCCACATATCTGCTACCTTGTGCCCTCTGTATCCTCATTCGTGGATTCAACCAACCACAGATCAGAAATATTTAAAAAAATAAAAGTAAAAAATAACAAACAACAGTAAAAATAATGCAAACTTTAAAAACAGTACAGTGTAACAACTATTGGCATAGTTTATTGTTACATAGAAATTTACATTTATATTTTTATGTAACAACTATAGTGTAACAACTATGTAAATAGCAATTACATTGTATTAGGTTTTATAAGTAATCTAGAGAGATTAAAGTATAATACATGGGAGGATATATGTAGGTTGTGTGCAAATACTGTATATAAAATATAACAATATATAAAATCCTATGCCATTTTATATATTGGTGTACAGCATCTGCAGATTTTGGTATCTGAGGGAGGTCCTGGAACCAACTGATCCCCTGTGGATAGGAGGAACAGCGATTCTCTGATATATCTCCCCACTGAAGTTTTTTTTTGTTTTTGTTTTTGTTTTTGAGATGGAGTCTTGCTCTGTCGCCCAGGCTGGAGTGCAGTGGTGCAATCATAACTTACTGTAGCCTCGACCTCCCAGGTTCAAGTGATCCTCCCACCTCAGCCTCCCCAGTAGCTAGGACTGCTGGTGTATGCCATCATGCCTGGCTAATTTTTAAATTTTTTGTAGAGACAGGGTCTCACTCTGTTTCCCAGGCTGTTCTCAAACTACTGGGTATAAGCCATCCTCCTGCCTTGGCCTCCCAAAGTTCTGGGATTACAGGCATGAGCCACCATGCTCAGCCAAGAGCCCTTGTTCTCTTGGGTGGGGCAGAACAGGCGAAGTCAGAGAGGAGGGGAGGGGGTGTCATAAGGAGTCTCATGGAGGGGATTGGGTAACAAGGCTGGCTCAGTAGTTGTTGGCTTGAGGCCCTCTCCTGAGATGCATCGCCATCCCTGGTACCAGCCTTGTTTGGAACCCTCCCTGTCTCCCTTGCTTTGGATGCAAAGACACGGAGGTAGAGGGGTGGGTATGAGGTAGGTGTAGGGCAGGTATAGGGGCCAGTAAGCTATATGTGTGTATAGGGTCTGGACACATGCTGGGGGTCGTCTTTGGACTAGTTATGCTTACTGAATACCTGCTGTGTGCCAAGCACAGTGCCAGGGGCTCCTTCAGTCCTACTAGGCACCCTACCAGGTTGGAATCTTCACCCTATTTTACAGAGGAGGAAATTGCAATGCCACAGAAGGTGCCACTGGCACAAGTTCCCTGGTGGTAGGGATTTGGGCTCTGTCCAGATTCGTCCCTGTACATTGCCTCAGATTCCTTAGGTTGGAAGGTCACTCGGCCTCACCCTGTTGGTCATTTTTGGTATCTCCGGCCCACAGAGACTCTGCAGGCACTCCTGGAGCCCGCTGTCTTTTCCCTCTTCGCTGCACCTGCCCCCTTTTGTCTTTCTCAGGGAGTTCTCCCTGCAGGGTGCCTTTGCAGGGCATGGTCCTCGGATCCCTCACATTTATGGTCTCATTTAATCCTTTCAACTAGCCTTCAAGAAAGGCACTTTGACCCCGATTTTCCACATCCAGACTATGGGCTCACACATCTTGCCAGAGCCCAGCAAGGAGGAAATCTTGGCCGTAGTTGATATGGGAGGCTTGGGGAGAGAGAAGGGCTTTGTTTGGAGCCAGCAGGAGGAGGGATGTGGTGCCATCATCTGGTGTCCTGCATCATTCATTGTCCCCATCAGGAAGGTGGTTGGCCTGGGGAAGCTTCCAGCATTCCTGGTAGATCCCAGTGAAGGATGAATCTGATCCCTAGGCAGGCAGGCGGGTACCCTGGCCAGATGCACAAACTTGTTTGCTTTTCGCCGTGTGTCTTTTAGCATCCTTGAGTCCCAGGGCCTGAAGGGTTCTTAGACATGGGCGGATTTTCTTGCCACCTGCGTCCTCTCAACCATATCACCACTGGGCAGCTCATTATCTATCTGGAAAAGGGGAAGGAAACCAGCATTTGTCTTTCCGTTTTTTTTTGTTTATTTGTTTTTAAACTGTGTTGACATACACACAACATAAAGTTTGCCATTTAATAGGCTGGGTGCGGTGGTTCACACCTGTAATCCTAGCACTTTGGGAGTCCAAGGCAGGCAGATCACTTGAGGTTAGGAATTTGAGACCAGCCTGGCCAACATGGTAAAACCTTGCCTCTACTAAAAATACAAAAATTAGCCGGAAATCACTTGAACCTGGGAGGTAGAGGTTGCAACGAGCCGAGATCACGCCCCTGTACTCCAGCCTGGGCGACAGAGTGAGACCCCATCTTAAAAAAAAAAAAAAAAAGAAGAAGAAGTAAGGCATTTTTAACCCTATCTTACACATAAGGAAACTGAGGCGCAGAGAGATAGGCACTTATCCAAGTCTCTCCTTTAACAATAAAAGCAGCCTCCTTTATATGTGCTTACTCTGTACCAAGCGCTGTGCTAAGCCCCAAATGTTCTTTACCTTATTAAATTCACACAACTACCCTCAGAAAAAGGTATTATAATCCCTGTTTTATAGATGAGGAAACTGAGGCTCAGAGAGCCAGAGCGACTTGCTCAAAGCCACACTGCTAATAAGTGACAGACCGGGGACTTAAACGCAGGCATTTCTGGTGGGAGCTCTTTCCACAGTCACACACGGAAGGTTGCTCTCTGTTTTTCTCCCTCTTGGAAAGTCCTTCCCCTGCAGAGCAGGAAGCTGCCTCCTGTGGCTTCTCCTGCTCATTCTGACTCCAGCTGGGCATTGTAGACCCTGCCTTCCCCGGCAGCTCTGCAGAGCCTGTGTCTCTCCAAAGTCTTCTGCTGGTTCCATGGTCCCAGCATCTGCAGCCAGGCCTCCCTGTCTTGCTGCAGATTTGCGTTTGTGCCTGGGCTCCCCAGGGGTGGGTGGTGGGGTGCTGAAGGGGCTAGGACATAGTTATTTGCAGCCCTGGCTACTAAGCCACCACGCCTCTCAGGGCCATTTCCTCCCCGAGAGCAGAGGAGACAGACTGCTGAAGTGGGTCCTAGCAAGAAGGGCCCAGAGCTCAAACCCATGGCCAAATCTGGCTGCTTCCGGGGCATGGGGTCTTTGTCCAGCCCGGTCCCAGCACTAGGTGGGGTTGGCTTCGGAAGCTGGGAAAGGGCCATGGCTTTGGTCCCTGAGACAGTTGGTCTCCTGGAGTTTGCTTCAGCCAAGCCCCGCTGGCCACCTCCCCAGCAGCTGTCCATTCCCAGGATGGATTTGGCCAAAGCAGAAGCCCAGCCAGCCCCGACGGGGAGCACCGCTGTGTCATGGAGACCCAGGCCTCAGTTCTGGCCTGGTTTTTGAGAGAGCTGAGTTCTAGATCTACTCTGCCAGGCACTTGTTTGGCTTTGTGACCCTGAAAAGTCACCCTCTTGTTCTTGGTGTGATCATCTACAAAAGAGAAGACAGACTAATGACCGCTGACTGCTGCTAATAAGTCCTGCTCTGAACAACATACTCCAGCAGTCTCACTCCTGTTCCCCCAAAAGTCCTGCAACTGGGCATCACTGTCCCTGTTTACAGATGAGTGACCTGAGGCTCAGAGAGGGAAGGTAACTTGCTCCACCTTACACAGCCCAGACCTGAACTCTAGCGTCTTACTGTGAAATCTGTAACCTTTCTCCCGCACCATCACATACTGAAGGCAGGCCTCTGTACAGAAGCCAGGCTGCTCAGAAAGAAGAGTGCTTACTTTTGGGGAGCTCCTGTGCGTCACATCCTGGGCTTCCTCACTGCTGCGTGCTCTAGGTACCATTCTCCCCCTTTTATAGATGAGGAAACTGAGGTCTTGATTGCAGGAGCTGAGTCCAGATTAGAAAACCTGTCCACAGAGCTTGCCAGAACTTGTCCAGGCCCTGTCCAGTTTCACTGGGTTTCATAACTGGCTTCTCTTGTTTACTGACCATTGTCCCAGTTAGCAAAATCCCTGGCCGGAAGGGCGGGTGCTCCCGGGAGGACCAAGAGAACAGCAGTGAGCCAAAAAGCAAATAGACTCCAAGAGAGGGCTTTCCGTGAGTGCCTGGCTGCCTGGAAAATCAAGAACAACAGTGTTTGGAGTAAAGAGAAAAGAACAGGGTGGTGTCTTCCAGGCCCAGCCAAGGCCTTTTTGTACACTGTGGAAGAGGCGGGGGAGGCCACCTCCTCTGGTCTCTGGTAGCTGTCCTGGGAGTCCCACAAGGTTACAGAGGGAAGGAGGGCCCAGAGCTGGTTGTGTTGTGGAGGTCCTGGGTCAACTACAGGGGAGAGACCCCAGGGGGACATGGGCAGTATAGTCCCCATCCTGTGGCAGACACAGATAATCTGCCTACTGTGTGCCTGGAGGTGGACCTGGGAACAGCTGAGATCAGAGGTCAAGGAGATCTCCGAGGTGCGGAGAAGCGCAGAGACCAGGACGTGCTCAGGTACTGAGGTGGTAGCAGAAGGACTGCCTCCAAATCAAAGGAACCATGCCAGACCTGAGTGCCATGTGGCCCAGAGTGCAGGTGCCACAACCAGTCCCACACTAAGTGGCCACAGCCTGGGGATCTTCCAGGCCTTTGGCCTGGGCACTCACATCAGGTGTGTGAATGGCTAGAGGGCTTTCCCGGTATCATCTCCTGCCCTGGCCTGGGAAGTGTCGTGGGGACGGCTGCCCCGAGACTCCTGGCTGCCAGGTTTGACTCAGGCTTGATTGATGTAGCCTGTCACCTGGAGAGGGCGCTGCTGCTCCCTGCCCGGGCCAGGTGGTGCTAGGAGCTCCTGCTTGATCTCCGCACACAGAGCCCGGGCTCTGAAACCAGTCAGACTTGTGTTTGAATCTCGGCAACACTTCTTTCTAGTTGAGTGACTTGAACCTCCCTGAGTCTCAGTTTCCCAGGCTGGGCCCAGAGGTGAGGTGGCATGCTGCTGTCAGTGACTGCAGTGCCTCCTTCCTCAAGTCAGGGGCCGTGGACTGTCTGATCCAGAAGGGCCTGTAGAGGTGACCTGGTCCAATGTGCCCATTTTACAGATGGGAACCCTGAAGCTCAGAGACTTGTAGGTCCTGGATTTGGTTGTACAACCAGTATCTGGGAGTGCTGGGACTAGGAAAGAGGCTTAGAGTCAGAGCATCAGGCCCTACCCTGTATTTTGCATACGAAGACACTGAAGCCCAGAAAGGTACAGTGACTTGCCCAAAGTCACCCAGGAAGTTAGTGGCAGAGCCAGCCCTAGCCCTACTGGGGCCTCTTCCTTTCCACCTAGGGGCCCTTCTTTTGTACCCGAATTCCCCCATTCCCTTGAACTCATACATCTTCTTCCAGGCTGGAAGCAGAGTAAGACAATGTTGCTCCCATCATGGTCTCTACTCATCAGTGCCCTGTAGCAAGGGCTCCAGGGTCTGTAGTGAGGGCTCCCACAGGGCAAGGGTGGGGTCTGTTCACCAGCTCTCCCGTGCCAAGGGCCTGGGCTCCAGTGCTATATAGTGGGCAAAGCTGCAGGCCCTTCATGATCATTAACGTGGTCCTTGGGCTGATGGTCAGTGGCCTCTGGGGCCAAGGTCAAGCCACAGCAGCCCCTCTATTAATCACCAACTATGCAGGTCAGAGTCACACTGCTCCGGAAGGGGCCACTCAGCTGGGCAGTTGCTGGCCCAGGTTCAGTCTGGAGGCTGGGCGGCTAAGAAAATTTCTTCCTACTTGTTTGAATTTTCCAAACTGTCTAATGAGCAGGCATCACTGTAAGCATATTTTAAAAGGGATTGTTTCTTATAAAACAAAGGGATTTGTGTTCTATAAAAGAATAAAACTATATTGGATATATACTTGTAAAGTTTCAAACACTACAGCAATGCTTTTTACAATTTTTTCAGCTAGTATATTGAGGTATAATTTACATATCATAATGATTCACTCACTAAGTATACATATAGTTCTATGAATTTTAGTAGATTTAATTGGTTGTATAATCTTCACCGTAATCCAGTGTTAGAATATTTTTATCACCCTGAAAAGTTCCCTCATGCCAACTGCAGTGATCTAGGTACTTCCTCCAGCCTCAGGCAGCCACGGCAATGTTCGAGGATGAAATTCTCCTCCTTCCCTTTCCAGCAAATGGCCTTAACAGTTTGGTGCTTACTCTCTGATTTTTTAAGGGTGTATACAAAAACAGGCACCATTGTAAAAAGGAGAAGAGGAGCTATACTATAGCCATTATTGTGCAATTGCTTTCTGCACTTGGAGATCTCCCTGTGTTTACTGAGTGCCTACTATGTGCCAGGCACAATCAGATGTAGCTCATTCTTTTTTCACAGCTGCATAGTGTCCATTGTGTGGTGGCTCCCTCATTTATTTAACCAGGACATTTGGGTCCCTTCCAGTTTTCTTCAAACAATGCTTCAGTGAACATCCTTGCACATATATTTTTGTGTTTGTTGGTAAGTAATTCTGTTGAAAGTGAAACTGTTGTTGCATTGTGTGTTTTGAGTTTGGACAAATTGCTATCTAGAGAGGTGAAACTGGTTTATGCTTCCATTAAGAGCCTATGGGAGCTGTGGATTTTTTTTTTTATAATATCATCCTCCAAATGGCTAGGGGGAAGGGAGAGCTCTCTGAATTTAGGCCAGAGCTGGCCCACTGCAGGCTGGGCAGGCCCAGGCCTGGACTTGGAGCTCTGAGAACTCAGGTATCCTTCTGGGGCCCCCCACAGACACCGAGACAAGTTCAGACTCTTCAGTGTGGCACACAGGCCTTGGTGACCCCTGCTGCCCTCTGCAGCCTCCTCTCCTCTTGCTCCCTGTGTTTCCTGCTGGACCCCGGGTAATTCACTGGATATGGTTATGTTTGCCTGCCCTTTGCCTATGTGTCCCCTCCCCCTGGAATGTCTTTTCTTCTTAATCTCCATCCTCCCTATCATTCAAGGCCTGGGTCACAAGTCCCTTTCTCCACAAAGCCTTCTTATAATCTCTCCAGCCTGAACTGTCTCCTCTGTGTTCCTTTAGCCTTTTATCTGAACCACATCCCCCCTTAGGTGGGAGCAAGTTGTGAGTGGGAGAGGGCAAACTTCAGCCTGATTAGATAGAGGCTGGACTTCCGGAGGAGCTGGGAAGGGGGACCATAGTTTCTGGGGAGGGGGTGGAGCACTCACATTTACCTAGCTGCTGGCCGGGCTATTTTCATACCCTCAGACTGATTTAATCCTCAACTACTGTACTCATTTAGTAGATGAGAAGAATGAGACATTGAAAACATGCACAGTGGAGGTGGGAATGAAAGCCAGCTCTCCAACTCTCCAGTCCTCTTTCCTGTCACTGCATCAGGCTGCAGGGTGAAGGGGAGGTCTGGGATACAAAGAGAACTTAGAGGTGGAGCAGTTGGATTCTGCACAGTGCTAGGAGGGAGAAGAGGGGTTGGAGGAGGTGGGAAGCAGGCCTTCAGTTTGGATAGCTCTTCCCCTAACCCAGTGACTCTAGTGGGAGGGTGGAGGCGTGGGGATGGGAAGGGAGCCTGGGAGTGAGGAGGAAAGGCAAACTCGGTCTTCCCCCAGGGGAGTCAATGAATAGTACCTAAAATGGAAACCAAACAAAACAACTTCAAGAAGTAACAAGGGCTTGTTTAGAGACCTGAAGGTAAACCCTGAACCATCAGCTAAAAGAGGTAGACAGCAGTGCTTGTCCCTGGGGAGAGGTAAATGGGAGGGAGAGGAAACAACTGTGTACAGACATGTGACTTTACGTTTTGATCAAAATAAAACTTTTAAAACACAAAGACTTTTTAAAAAGAAGGAAAGAAAGGCCGTCTTGGGTAAAGTAGGAGGGGCTATCCCAGGAGCTGAGCCCTCTGCCCAGCTGAGTCCTGCTGGTTTCACCTGCCCAGGGGAGCCGGGTCCCCTGCCCTGCTGCGGTGCATGCTGCCTGGTGGGGGTTCTGCCCAGGCGCACTGCTGCCTGAGTTCAAATCCAGGCAGCACCATTTGCAAGCTGTGTGCAAGTTGCTTCACCACCCTGCACTGTTCCGCCCTCTGTAAAATGGGTTGGCCATTGTACCATCTCTGAAAAGTATGTGCTGATGCGTTGGTGAAAAGCTTTCAAAAATTGTTAGTTCATGTTATTTTTTTGCTGGAGACGTTAAGTGTGGAAAGGAGAGGGGGCTCGCGTGGGTCACAGGAGGCTCAGCTGGGCTCACCGCGGTTCGTGCCTGCACCCATTTAGCGTGCACAGAGCTAGCGCCTGCTGTATGCCAAGCCCGTTGCTGGGTCTCCGCCCCGGATCTGGGGTGCAGGAACTGCCGCGCCCTGTCGGGTCGATCCCGGTGGGAACCCAGATGTCTCCAAGATCCGAGACCGATCCCCGCCCCACGCCCTCCCTGCGGGGCGGTCCCAGGTTTGGGCGGGATGGGCGGGCGGCTACTTAAGGTCGGTGACCCGAGGCCGCTGCTGCCGACTGGGTCCCCTGCCGCTTTCGCCACCATGGCTCCGCATCGCCCCGCGCCCGCGCTGCCCTGCGCGCTGTTCCTGGCGCTGTGCGCGCTGTCGCTGCCCGTCCGCGCGCGTGCGGCCATTGCGTCGCAGGGGGCGTCCCAGGCGAGGGCATCCCAGGGGCGGGTGCCCGAGGCGCGGGTGAGTGCCCGGGGGGCCCCGGGGCTCCCGGAGTAACTCTCTATTGTAAGTTCTTGCAGATACAGCGCTAGGAAAAGGGGAGTAATTCAGGTCTAGAATGGAAAAACTGTTTTGTTGCTTTGTAAGTATCTCTTGCTGCTTCCGGGGCTCTGGCTCGCAGATGAGGGTGGGAGCCTGGGGGCCCTGGCTGTTCCCTCCCAGGAAGCTAACCTCACCTTGGCCGGATTTCTTTTCCCCCGCCTCCTGATTTCTCCTTTCCCTTCTCTGTTTTCTTCTCCCCTCTGCCTCACTTCTCTCCTTCCCTCTTCTGATGTCTTCTTCCATTTCCGATTCCTTGTTCTCATTTGATCTCTCTCCCTCTCCAATATTTCCTTCTTCCTTGTAGGACCTCACCTGTTTGCTTATGGTCATTACTATCATTTCTTCTCTCCTTGCTGCTGTCTTCCCTGCCCTGTCTGGTTTCGTGTTTTTCCACCCTTCTGCCTGAGTTCTTCTCCCTCTCCCTGCCTGGTTTCTCTGACTTCTCCCCTCTGATTTTTACTCCCACCAGATCTCTTCTCCGGCCAGAGGTGACCTGCACCTGCTGATTTTTGTCCTCGACTCCAGCCTAACCCTCTTGTGCCCACCCCGGCCCCCGCCCCAGTGCATGTCTAACAGCCGCCCCATTTTTAACCACCTCGTCTCCAACAGCCTCCTGCAGACCCTGGTGCATCCTCTTCTCTTCCAAGAAATGCAATTTGGGGGTGGGGTGTTGCGGGGCAGGAGGGAGGAGGCAGACAGCTCAGGAGGCCACTTGGGCTCAGCCATTTGGACCCTTCTTGGGGGTATGATGGGGATGGGTGCAGGGAGGAGAGGGGGTTCCCGTGGATCACGGGAGGCTCAGGTGGGCTCACCTCGGTTTGCGAGTGTACCCATTTAGCATGCACAGAGCTAGCGCCTGCTGTCTACCAGGCCCCGTGCTGGAAATCTTTCCACTTCCAAAGAGCAAAAGCAAACAGGCTGTGTGACCTTCGGTCAGTCCTTTCCCCTCTTTGAGCCTCAGTTTCTCTATCTGCAGATTGGGGTTGGGTAATGAGCTCTCGGAGGGCCCTTTAGTTGTAAGAGCCATTGAAGATGCTGGAAGGGAGCAAGCTGAGGCCCTGGGGACCCTTAGATTTACTATTGCCATCTGAGGGGTCTACCCATAGTCCCAGAGCTTATGATCTTGGAGCCCAGGACAACCCCTGCTACGCTGTTTCCTAGCTGGAGGTCCCCTGGCAGAGTCCCTTCACCTCTCTGTGCCTTGGTTATCACATCCAATTGGCAATAAGAAAAGAAGGGAGGCCGGGCGTGGTGGCTCACGCCTGTAATCCCAACACTTTGGGAGGCCGAGGCAGGTGGATCACCTGAGGTCAAGGAGTTCTAGACCAGCCTGACCAACATGGCGAAACCCCATCTCTACTAAAAATACAAAATTAGCCAGACGTAGTAGCACGTGCCTGTAATCCCAGCTACTCAGGAGGCTGAGGCAGGAGAATTGCTTGAACCCGGGAGACAGAGGTTGCAGTGAGTCGAGATTGCACCATTGCACTCCAGCCCGGGCGATAGTACGAGGCTCTGTCTCACCAAAAAAAAAAAAAAAAAAAAGAAAGAAAGAAAGAAAAGAAAAAGAAAAGAAGGGAGCAGGGAGGTAGAGCCCTCTGTATCCTCCATCACCAGAAAAAGCCGAAGAGGGCTAAGTAGGAGGGACAGATGCTGGCCAGGGCACAGGATTTGAAGCATAAAACTCTTGTCCTGTTTGTTGACTCATTGAGACAGGGTGCTCAGAAGGGGATAGACTTGCCTGGGGCGTGGGGAGAGCAGGAGGCTCAAGTGAGATGCTCTTGGTGCTGGAAACCGCCCTCCCTCATGCCCGGGGCATTTCCCTGCCAGGACCCTGCCCCTGCTTAGGCTCTGCCCTGTCTCTTCCCAGCCCAACAGCATGGTGGTGGAACACCCCGAGTTCCTCAAGGCAGGGAAGGAGCCTGGCCTGCAGATCTGGCGTGTGGAGAAGTTTGATCTGGTGCCCGTGCCCACCAACCTTTACGGAGACTTCTTCACGGGCGATGCTTACGTCATCCTGAAGACAGTGCAGCTGAGGAACGGGAATCTGCAGTACGACCTCCACTACTGGCTGGGTGAGGCTGGCCCTGCCCAGCCCCTGCCCCAGCGCCCGTTCTGAACAGTGCAGACCTTTGAGGCATGGTCCCCAGGAAGGGAACTGATTATTGAGTGCACCTAGTATGCGCCGGGCCCTTGACTGGTGGTTTGTGCCCTTAGACTCTAGAGCCAGCCTGGCCAAGTTCACACCCCCACTCTGCCCCTGACTCACATTCTGCCCTTTGGCAAGTCACTCAATGTCCCTGTGGAGTGGACATGATGATAGCTCTGCATTATCTCACAGGAATGTCATGAGGGTTAAACGCCTTACTGTGACACTCAGAACTGTGGGTGAATTGGAGACCCTGGGCCCCTCCACAACCTCCCTGGCCCAGCTCCAGGCACTCCCCAGTTTGCCCTTGAGTCAGGAGCCTGGAGTCCCTGCCACACCTCTGCTGTGGGATGCTATAAGTCCTGCCCCCTTGCTGAGCCTCAGTTTCCTAATCTGTGAATTGAGCTGATGCTCCCAGTCCTGAGTTTACGCTCAGGAGGGCTGAGAATGAATGTAGGGGAATGTGACAGAGCTGGGAGGATGCTTAGAGAAAAATGAGGTCCATCGTCCCATTATACAGATGGGTTAACTGAAGCTCAGAGAAGGCAAGGGCTTTCTCAGCTTCTACAGCTAGGTCAGGGCAGTGCTGGGGTTCCTCCTCCTCATCCTCCTCTTCCCCAGGGGTCTGGGGTACTTCTGGGAAACCAGGCTCATGCTGTTCCGATGTCCCCTAGGCAATGAGTGCAGCCAGGATGAAAGCGGGGCGGCCGCCATCTTTACCGTGCAGCTGGATGACTACCTGAACGGCCGGGCTGTGCAGCACCGTGAGGTCCAGGGCTTCGAGTCGGCCACCTTCCTAGGCTACTTCAAGTCTGGCCTGAAATACAAGGTGGGTTGGGCCCCACCTTGCTTGAGCAGTAGGGACAGATGCACCAGTAACAGGGCTCACTCAGGCCCATCTATCTTTCGGCCTTGTGATGCGGTGGGCAGACCGATCAGAGGTCAGGCTTTGGAGTCAACTAATGTTGTGTTTAAATCCTGGCCTCTTTCTAGCTGTGTGAAGTTGGACAAATCACACTGCCTTTCTGAGCCTCTGGTTTCTCATCTTAAAATGGGGAGAAGAAAATTCCCCATAAGTTCATAGTGTTGTTTTCCTAGCCCCCAACAGTGAGGAGTGGGCCAGAGGTGGAAAGCTAGTTCTTCTTGCAGGCCCCAGGGGTCTTTGGCCTGGTCCTGTTCTGGTACCCCTTAATTCTTAGGGCCTTGTGAACAGAAGGCCCTGTATTAGGTATTTAATAGGGCATTGCTAGTCACATCCCTCTTTCTGTTCGCTAGAATCCCCTTTGAACTTGAACTTTTCGCAGTCTGGACCAAGACGGAGCTCTTTTCCCAAGCTCCTAGCCAGGTGGGGCAGAGCAAGGCCAAACTGGGAGCTCCAGGACACTGCACCCTAATATGCTGGTAACTTCCTGCAAGCCACTTGACCTCCTTGAGCCTCCCTTTCCTCTCTGGTTACCTGAGAGCCAGTTGTACCTGCCCTACAGGACTGGGAGAGGATTTGGTGCAGGGGTGGCTGGGAAATGCCTTGCGTGGGGCTTGGCCATCTGGAAGGGCTCTGGGAACACTGTAGTTTTACAAAGCTGGGGTTTTCCTTGGTCAGGACAGAGAGGCGGATCACAGGCTTTCACAGCCAGGTGGGCCTTAATGTCAGAGTCCAAATCTCATTTTACTGGGGGAGAAGGGGAACTGAGACGCAGAAAGGCTTAAATAATTGGCCTAGAGTCACACAGTGAATTGGTGCCAGACCAAGGACTAGAACCCAGATGTTCTAACTCTCAGCATTCTTTCCACTAAACCAACAAACCTCTAATGACCAGGGTCCTAGGGTAGAGTTCAAGCCTGTCTATGCTGCTGATGTGCTGTGTGACCTTAGAGAAGTCACTGTTCCTCTCTGGACCTCAGCATCATCTGTGTCAATGGAGGGTGACCTTGTCTGCCCTGGTGAGGCACAAGAGATTGAATGATGGGAAAGCGTCATTGAGACTCAGATAGCAACAGGCAGGGTGTGTCCTGGGAACCACAGTCCAGGGCTGGGCAGGGCTGGGTTGGATTCCCTGGAGCCCCCTGTGTGCCAGTTTCCCTTTGCACTGAGCTCCTCCTGCTAAGCTGTCCAGCTCTGCCTTCTTCCTGCAGTCCTTTCTGGGGCCTTGACACCTTGCAGAAGGAGAGGTAAGAAGTTTGGGAGCCGGGTCCCTGAGCTGCAGAAGGACCAGGTCTTTTTGCAACTTCTGGAGCAAGAAGTGGAAAGAGCACTTGCCCAGGAATCACAGATTGGGATTGAGGTCACAAGGCTACCTCCTGTAATTGCTGTGAGACTTTGGGCAAGTCGTGTATCTTTGGGTGGGTGTTATCACTCATCCTCCATTCATCATTCATTCAACAAACATTCACTGAGCCTCAGTAACAGCAGCACCGGCTTGTTGTTGCTACACTGTGGCAGACATGATACCGGGAATGTAGGTTATCTCATTTCAGCCTCACAACCGTCCTGGGAGGTAAGGAACTCCAATTCCATTTTACAGATGAGACTGGAGGCTCAGAGAGGTCACATAAGCTACATTCAAACCAGGCTTGTATTCCCTTACCCCTGCCAGGCCACGTGATGGGTGCCAGGGTGCCCAAGTGAAGAAGGTGGGTCCCTGCCCTTGAGAGTGTCCCGAGGAGTTGGGGAGACTGGCAGGCTCACGAAGAGTCAATCCATTGCCTCCAGGTTGGGTGACAGGTGGGATCCCAGGGACTGCTCAGTTCTGAGAGGGGTTCAGGGATGAGATAGATGAGTAGGTGTTTGCTAATCTATCTTGTCTTAGTCACCGTTTCTTAGGGCATAACCTGACGGTCTAACATGGTTACAAATATGAGAGTTCTCATATACACAGGAAGGATGATTTTCCAGGTCAGAGAATGTTGCAGAGCAGGTCATAGGCTCCCTGGATTTTTAGAAATAAACAAGGATGATAAGAACCCTTACCGTGTATTAAGCCTTGACTACAAGATCTCATTTAATTCTCACTATAGCCTTTAGGGTGGATGGTAATGCTCTCATTTCATAGATGAGAAAGCTGAGGCTCAGAGGAGTAAACTCACTTGCCTAAGTTCACACAGCTGGTAAAAGGTGCTTGTCATTGAACACTTATCTGTTACTTTCTGTGTGTCAGGGACTCTTCTGAGTGCTTTACTCATTTAACTCATTTTACCCTAACAGGTAGGGTATCTGTTAGCACCATTTTATAAATGAAGCTACTAAGACACAGAGATGTTAAGCAACTTGTCCAAGGTCACACAGTTAGTAAGTGACTGGATTAGGGTGCAAACCCAAGCGTGAAGGGCCTAGCACAGACCTGGTTCAGAGTCGACATTTGAAGGTTCCCTGATCTTTGATCTAGCTCGGATATGGCCTGGGATCTACTTGGATAGCCAGGTTCCCTGACTCCTGATGATTTTCCAGGATGTTCTTGGATCACACTTGACGATCTGGGCTCCAGCTGGGCCCAGATTTGAGGCTTCCGTCCTGAAAGGCGCTGGCTCCTGGTGCGAATGGGAGGCCCAGGGCTGATCCTGTTTACCACCTTCTGCAAGTCCTCAGGCTGCCCCCGCACTTGGCAGGTCCAGGCCAAGGTTCTCGCCCCGGCGCCCTCATCAATTATAGATCCCCGAGGAGCAGGGCTTGTTACGCAAGACTTGTTCCTGTGAAAGCCTCTTCCTCTAAGCCAATTCTGTCCTTGGAGTGTGAGAAGGGGCAGGGAGGGGACAGCGAGCCACTAGAAAGGGCTGACTTGGGGCTTGGCCCTCTTGTTCTATGACCCCCAAATCCGTAGGTCGCTGCCCTGCAAGAGAGTTCAGAATCCCTTGATTCCCGACCCTCCTCCTCCCACTCCCCAGACCCCCATTTTTGGACTGAACCCTGGAGACCCCCTGGGGCTGGGTTATTTGAAACCCATTGTTCAAATGGAATCTGGGCTGTGCAGAGACCTAGGAGCCCTTGGACCTGAGGAACACAATTGGGAACCCATAGAATCACTGGAATCTGTCTGTCCTCCCTCCCTCCTATTCCTTAGATAAAGAGCTCTGAGTTTAGAAGGTAGAGGGGACCAAGCCTGATCAATTCATTTTTCTTGGTTTTAGAAACAGTTTAACTTTTGTTTTCATGTAAATCTTCTTCGCTTTTTTCCCCTTTCTTCTGACTACAAGAGTAATATAAGCTTATTGTAAAATGTTAAACATTACAGAAATATAGGTTCTAGAAAATAAAAGCCCCCCCAACAAGATTCTACCCTTGGAGATATATAGCATATAGTGGCTAATTTCTTTCTTTCTGAACGTATATAGATAGACAGATGCATATATATGTAATCACTTTAATTTGGAAAGTGGCTTTTAAAACAATTTATCCTATAGAATTTTGTTCAAATAATTTGATGCCAATCTTGCCCACCTAATGATTAGACCATAGAAAGCAACAATCAGTGCTAAAGATTATAGTCAAAAACAGGAACAGGCCGGGCGCGGTGGCTCAAGCCTGTAATCCTAGCACTTTGGGAGGCCAAGACGGGCGGATCACGAGGTCAGGAGATCGAGACCATCCTGGCTAACATGGTGAAACCCCGTCTCTACTAAGAAATACAAAAAACTAGCCGGGCGAGGTGGCGGGCGCCTGTAGTCCCAGCTACTCGGGAGGCTGAGGCCGGAGAATGGCGTGAACCCGGGAGGCGGAGCTTGCAGTGAGCTGAGATCCGGCCACTGCACTCCAGCCTGGGCTACAGAGCGAGACTCCGTCTCAAAAAAAAAAAAAAAAAAAAAACAGGAACAACTTCAAAAAACTTCTTTCCCCTGCCCTTGTAGATCCACTGATGTCTTCTAAGAGCTTGCTTTAATTTATTTTTGTTAATTAATCTTTCCAATTCTAATTTCCTAGAGCAGTAAAATTAGAGGAGTTAATTAATCAGGAAACTCATGGCTGCAATAATTCAACATCAAGAATTATTTTATAAGGCTGGGTGCGGTGGCTCACGCTTGTAATCCCAACACTTAGGGAGGCCGAGATGGGTGATCATTTGAGGTCAGGAGTTCGAGACCAGCCTGGCCAACATGGTGAAATCCGTCTCTACTAAAAATACAAAAATTAGCAGGGCGTGGTGGCGGCTGCCTGTAGTTCCAGCTATTCGGGAGGCTGAGGCAGGAGAATCGCTTGAACCTGGGAGGCAGAGGTTGCAGTGAGCCAAGATCGTGCCACTGCACTCCAGCCTGGGTGACAGAACGAGACTCCGTCTCAAAAAAAAAGAATTATTTTATAAGTAAATACAGAGAATTTTTAAAAAGTGAGATTTATGACATAAAGCAACCTTTTTCCTTTTTAAAAAATAGGGTAAAAATTTTAATGACAAAAATGGAAGGCATACTTCAATGAGTATTTAGAGGGATACAATTTTTTTCTTTGCTCCCGTTTCCTTGTCTCCGAGGAATCAATAGAAACAGTTAGTGAGTCCTTCTAGCACCTTTTGGAAAAGGTTTGCACATCCACTCTCTCATTATGTCCAGTTGAATGAAGTCCCATGGTCAGGAGTTCCTAGGCTGACAGCTGAATGAGGCTGGGTCCTTGGCAGGGGGATCTTGGGGATAGAACCTAGCACTGCCACCCAGCACTGGGCTCTGGACACAATGCTTAATCTCTTTGAATCTCGGTTTCCTCGCCTGTGAAGTGGGATAATTATTAATAGTTCCTGCTTCAGGGGCTTGTTGTCAGGACTTCATTGCATGCACTTAAAGCAAGTGCCCCAGCTTTGGCAAAGCTCTGTAAGTGGCAGCCACTGTGGTTGTTACAGGTAAGCACAGCTGAGTGCAGGTGAGCATTGGTTGTTGCATTTTCTTCCCTGGCTGCTCTTCCTCACTTGCTCCGGGCAGTCTTGGTTACATTGCTCTCAGAACCCTCCTGTTTTTCTGCGCTCCCGCTGCATTGCCCTGACCTATGTCCTTTGCACTCTGCCTGGCTCTCCAATCCCAGGCCTCATGGCCATCCAGCCCTCAGGCCCCCTCAGACCTGGTCTCTCAACCCAGAGTCCCAACTCACTCCTTCCTGATGATGGAAAAAGTTACTGTCTTGCTTCCCAGTTTTGGGCAGCAAATTCAGGAGAAGTCACAGTCTTACCCCTTGCTCCGCACCGAGGTCAGTCATAGCATGGCCAACCCACAGCTCCCTTGGAGGGGCTCTGGAAGCAGGGTGGAAAGACAGGTTGTCAGCTCTGTGAGCACTGGCTGCCCTGCTAGGCCCAAGGGAATCTTGAAAGGCCTTAGCTGAGACCAAGAAGGGACACCAGGGGGTCCTCCAGCCACTGGCAACCCAAAAACATCCATTACTTGAAAGAGGGCTCTGAATAGTGGCTTGTTCCTGCCTCCCATCCTGGATGACTGAGTGATCTTTGCTCTAAGAAAACCTGATATTGGCTGGCACAGTGACTCATGCCTGTAATTCCAGCACTTTGGGAGGCCAAGGCGGGAGGATCACGTGAGGCCAGGAGTTCAAGACCAGCCTGGCCAACATGGTGAAACTTGGTCTCTACAAAAAATACAAAAATTAGGTGGGCATGGTGATGCACATCTGTAATCACAGCTACTCGGGAGGCTGAGGCACAAGAATTGCTGGAACCCAGGAGGCGGAGGCTGCAGTGAATTGAGATTGTACTACTGCACTCCAGCCTGGGTGACAGAGCAAGACTCTGTCTCAAAAGAAAATAGAAAGAAAACTTGATATTGAGAGAAGAATGTGAATCTTACAGATTCAGACACGCCTGGGTTTGAATTCTAGCTCCACCACCTACCATCTGTATAATCTTGGGCAAGTCTCATCACCTGTGGGCCCCATTTTGCTCATCTGCGCAATGGAGCAATGATGCCTCCCTTGCAGGCGATGCGTGAAGAATGCCTGGCACAGTGGGCATCATCATTTCACAAACACATATATTGTTGACTACGGGAAGACACAGCAGGAGCCCAATATACATGGACTCCCTTTGCCCCTTGCCCTCCTCGAGTCTGTGTGGCTAGAATTAGACTTAGCGTAGTGGACTGAGGGGCCCTGGATGGGGTGGCTGCATTGCTGGCCTGAGTGGAAGCCCTCTGCTTCCACCCCCATGTGTGGAGCTGGGAGACAAGCACCCGACTGGGAGGAGGAAACAAGGTTTCCAGCCTTGGCTTGGCCACACACTTGCTGAGCGCCCTTGAGTGAGTCACTTCACTTCTCTGGACATCAGTTTACCGTGGGTAAAGTGGGGTGCTGTAGAAGGACCTTTACAACTCTGATTTGACAACTCTGGGGCACGGAGCTGGGGACTGCTCACAGGAAAGCCCAGCTGACTTTCCTTGGCTTGCTGCTGAGTGAGGGCAGCTGTGACTGCAGCAGGGACGCTCTCCTGAATGTCCTGCTCTGGGATGCAGTAATGATGACAGAGGGTAAGGGAGCAGGAGCTTGTGTCTCCCCTTCAGAAAGGAGAGGCCTGAGGCTCGGAAAGGGCGGGTGACTTACCCAAAGCCATCCAGCATTGCTGTGGCGGGGCACCTGTCCCTTACCCTCAGCTGCTTTGAAGGCACTGCTGGGGGGCAGTTGCTGCGGTACCGTAGGGTGGCGTGAAGGGTGGCGTGGCCGTAACAATCCAGGAAGACTTCCCAGAAGAGCCTTGAAGGATGAGAAAGATTTGGATTAGTACCTCTCAAAGTGGCTTTTGCAGAATACTCAAGCTGGAGGCAGGATATGGTGAAGAAAAGTGGTTCTTGGGCTGGGTTCAGTGACTCACTCCTGTAATCCCAGCACCCAAGGATCGCTTGAGGCCAGGAGTTCAAGACCAGCTTAAGCAGCATAGTGAGACCCCATGTCTACAATAGAAATAAAATAAAATAAAATAAATAAATAAGCTGGGTGCAGTGGCTCATGCCTGTAGTCTTAACCACTGAAGAGGCTGAGATGGGAAGATCATTCAAGTCCTGGAGTTTGAGGTTACAGTGAGCTGTGATCACACCAGTGCACTCCAGCCTGGACAGAGTGAGACCCTGTTGAAAGGAAGGAAGAGAGAGAGAGAGAGGAAGGAAAGAGAGAAAGAAAGAGAGAAAGGAAGGAAGGAAAGGAAAGAAAGGGAAAGAAGGAAAGAAAGAAAAAAAGAAAAGAAAGAAAAAAGAAAGTGGGTAAGAAAGAAAAGCAGTTCTTGATTCAGTAAGATAGGGAAATGCTGTATAAAACAAAAGGCAAGCAGGTGCATCCACCATAGGATTTGACAGAGCCTTTATTATGCACATGTGCATTGTATAACAGTCAGAGAGGGTGAGTGAGAAGCATTTCCTATGCTTATTTGACTGTAGAACTCTGCTTGCAGAATGTCTTAGGGGACTAGTGTGCCTTTGGGAAATGCTGGTTTTGAGGAAGGAATTGTTGCAGTTTTTTGATTTAGAAAGTGGCTACAGGGGTCCTTGTTAGTGGAGTATGGGATTCAAACGGGTGGCAGAAAGATGCAGTGGGCAGGGAATCTCTCACTTCTTAGCTGTGTGGCCTTGGGCAAATTTTATTGCTTTCCTAAACCTCAGTTTCCTACTCTGAAATGGGCATCAGAATGTTCCAGTCTCAAACAAGATAATGGTATGAAAGTCCTGAGTTAACTGAGAATTGCTGTGTTGCTGGAAAGCCACTGGTCCACAAGCCAGAATTTCCTTCACCTCATTTCTATCCCCTTCTTCCATATCAGCTTCCCTGGGTCTTCTGCCCTGGGCTAATGCTGTCTCTTTGGCCCCACAGAAAGGAGGTGTGGCATCGGGATTCAAGCACGTGGTACCCAACGAGGTGGTGGTGCAGAGACTCTTCCAGGTCAAAGGTAGGCGTGTGGTCCGTGCCACCGAGGTGCCTGTGTCCTGGGAGAGCTTCAACAATGGCGACTGCTTCATCCTGGACCTGGGCAACGTGAGTCCTGCTTTCCCCTTTCCCAGGAGCCACTGAGGTACTCCTGGCCTGACCATGGACTTGGGAACATCCACATGAACAAATGCATAGACACAGATGGGCAAATCACGGGGACCAGCATTGTTCATGAGTCGGAGAGACCCACGTACAGATATGTCTGTGTGCAAAGACTCCCACAAATGTAGACTCAAGCACACACCGTGGGTGTAGTGTGTACTTGGACTTTGATTGACATATAGACTTCCTGGCACCTTCCGTTCGTACGTACATCTTGTGTCCTTTTTCACATGCTTATAAATACATATAAGTCATGGGCAAACACTCTAGACTTTTGCCCACCAGGTGTGCACATGTGCACCATCATAAATGCCCACACATGTATACTCGGGTATGTTGCTTAAAGTCCCGCATGTGTATGTCATACATGTAGTTGCACATGCATGTGATCTATGACCATGTGTGTGGGATGCCCTTACCCAGGCCTACCTTATAGAATTGTGATGCTTCGTACACACTCGTCTCACAAGTCCCTGTGAGTGCAGACCTGCAAATGGACATGGCCGTTCTACCCCAAAGCTCATATGCATATATACCTGTGATATAATGTCCGTGCAAACATGAGCACACACTGATTTAGTGTAAGCTTTTTATTAAAGCATCCTAGGCACACAGAAGAGTGTGTGAATCCTGAGTGTACAGCTTGATGGATTACACAAAGCGAACACACCCACATAACACTGGATCATGAAGCAGAAGCTCACCAGCCCCTAGAAGGCCCCTGTTACCCCCTTTTGGTGCCTTCACCCCAAGGGCAACCATCATCCTGAACTTTCTCAACAGCATAGATGACTTTTGCCTGTTTCTGAACTTTATAGACACGGAACCTTGCTCTTTTATGTCTTACCTTTTGCTCAACATTACATTTCTGAGATGCATCCGTCTTGTTGCATTTAGTTATAGATTGTTCATTTTCCTTGCTGTGGAAGATTCAGTTGTGTGGGTGCACCGCGATTTATGTATCCTTTATGTTGTTGATGGGCACTTGCGGTGGCTTCTGGTTTGGGGCTGTTACAGGCAGTGCTACTCTGAACATTCTTGCACAAGTCTTTTGGTGGACATACGAACGCACTTCTGTCAGGTATATTCCTAGAAGGAGGATTCTGGGTCCTAAGGAGATAGGTGTATTCGCCTTTAGTGGCTATGGCCAAATGATTTTCCAAAATGATTGTACCAATTTATATTCCCTTCAGCAGGCAAATATTTTTGCACACATTCTAGATGTAGTTGTATGTGAAAAAATTCATGCACTCCCATCCCCTGGTGTATGCAGATCACACTTAATTGTATGTGAATAATGCACGTGGGCAAGCTCAGAACAGGGTGAACCTGCACACCACACGCCACACTCCCCAAGCCTTGTCACTGGGCGGGGCTTATAGGAAGACGGGACACTGACTTCCTGGGTCTCTGTCTTCCAGGACATCCACCAGTGGTGCGGTTCCAACAGCAACCGGTTTGAAAGACTGAAGGCCACGCAGGTGTCCAAGGGCATCCGGGACAACGAGCGGAGTGGCCGGGCCCGAGTGCACGTGTCTGAGGAGGGCGCTGAGCCCGAGGCGATGCTTCAGGTGCCTGTGGGGTGCGCATTGGGGTGGGTATGGGGACACGCTGCTCATGACTTTCTTCTGTTCAGTAGGCAATTTGAGGTGAATTTGAGGAAGAAAACTTCTGCTATAAACCGCCTTTTTATTTTTAAAATGCTTTTTTATTTTAATTTTTTTTTTTTAATTTTTGAGACAGGGTCTTCCTATTTGTTGCCTGGGCTGGAGTGCAGGGGCACCATCACAGCTCACTGCAGCCTTGACTGCCTGGGCTCAAGTGATCCTCCTGCCTCAGCCTCCTGAGTAGCTGAGACCACAGGCGAGTGCTACCAAGCCAGGCTAATTTTTGAATTTTTTGTGGGGATGAGGTCTTGCCATGTTGCCCAGGCTGGTCTCCAGCTTCTGGGTTCATACCATCCATCTGCCTCAACCTCCCAAAATGCTGGGATTACAAGCATGAGTCACCACGCTGGCCCTGCCTCACTTTTGAGGCTGTTTTTCCATCAAACCTGATCACTTTAGGGAGCGAGGGAGATCAGTTACCTGTACAACTCCCAGACTCCCCGAGGGGTGAGGCTGGAACCCAAGGCTGTGCTGGGAGCGTGAACCGCGTTCTCCAGCGGGGAGGGCCAGGTCCTTTGCAGAGCTCAGGAGGACAGTCTTTCAGCATCCCCAGAGGGCCAGCTTGGTGCTAGAACAAGGTCAGAAAGAGACCACTGAGCCCCAATCCCCTCTTTCCTCTTCTGACTCTTCCTGGTAGTTTTTGGCCCATTTAGTCACATGATGGAATTGCCAGCCATTGTGCTTTGAGGACATACCAATAGAGGCAGGTTCCACCAGGAAAAGGAGGAGACCATGAGCTCTGCTCCATGCCACTTGGTTCCTGCTTCTCTGGGGGCATCCAATTCCAGCTTTTGGAGAGAGCAGAAGGGTAATTATTATTATGGGAAGGGACCTGGACACGAACCATGGCTAGGGAGGGACAGTGGGAGTGAAAATAGGCCCTGAAACCACAGGGATGGTGGTTCAGATTCTGGCTTAGCCACCTAATAGCTGTGTGAGTAGGTGACTTCGTCTCTCTAGACCTCAGATTCCTCTTCTGTAAAATGAGAGTGATAATCTGTGCCTCCTGGCCTGGGTGCGAGGATGAAGTGAGATCTTTTAAAGGCAGGCAGTAGAAGGTGTTCAATAGCTGTAGTTATCACAATTAGCCAGTAGACGGAACATCTGAAGAGCTGTCTGGAGGCAGAGGAGCAGGAGTGTTCTCCTGGAGTTTCTGAGTCAGGGGGACAAGGTGGAAGGGACCTCTGATGGACAGATCTGGACTTGTGAGCAGACGCAGGATGTCTCTGGAGGAGGTCAGACTCCATGGGGAGGGTCACAATGGATGCCCTTGTGGTCCCTGCCTGCCTGGGAGCTATCCCGGGAGCCTGGCCCCTCCCTCACAGCCACCCTTCCTCTCCATCTCTCTATCTCCTACAGGTGCTGGGCCCCAAGCCGGCTCTGCCTGCAGGTACCGAGGACACCGCCAAGGAGGATGCGGCCAACCGCAAGCTGGCCAAGCTCTACAAGGTGAGCACCAGATGCACTGCCTGGGCATGGGATCAGGACAGGGAGGTGGAAGACCTGGTCTTCCCCACTCCACTGCTGTGGGACCTTGAGCAAAGCACCCCTTTGGCGGGGGGCTCGACTTTCTCACATCTCCAGTGCACGCATGTGTACTTCCTTTGCTTTCCTGTGCTAAGAGCATGCGATCAACTCCGGACAGATCTGTGTCACGCTCACACATGAGGTCTCTCTTTCTGAGTCGCAGTTTCCTAGTCTGTAACGTGGGAAGAAGAGCAGAATGGTCGACTTTGCGGGATTTCTGGGAGTCCACAGAGAAAATGGATGGGAAAACAGCTTAGAAAATACTTGGGGAAATACTACAGAAATGGTGTGTATGTGGGGAGGCTGCGGGTGTGGGTTACAGATAATGACTTTATTTATGGTTTCTTTCTTGTGATTTTCACAACTGAATTGAGGCTTAGCTCCAGCAAAGGAACTCTCTTGGCTGAGCTCTGGGAGAAGGCTCAATCACACTTATGTTGTGCCCCAAGTATTTTCAGTAAAACAACAAAATAGGAATGTGGATTCCCCCAGTGCCAAAGAAAAACTGCTACATTATTGATTTTTTGCTGATTGTGAAGTAATACATGTTTATTGTAAAAAAAAAAAAAAAAAAGAGCAGTGTTCGAAATACAAAAAGAAAATAAAAGTCCATGCAATTTCACTAGTTTAAAAAAAAGTATTATTTTTAAAATGTGTTTTAATTACCAAAATGACAATACCCAGCTAAAAAATCAGCCTCTCCTCCTTACCAGAGAACACATCTTTGTCCAGCCACAGCTTTCTGTGCCTAATTACTTTTCCATTTCCATTTTATTTTTTTATTTGGAGACAGGGTCTCGCTCTGTCACCCAGGCTGCAGTGCAGTGGCATCTCACAGCTCACTGCAACCTCTACCTACCAGGCTCAAGCGATCTCTTGCCTCAGCCTCCTAAGTAGCTGGGACTACAGATAGGTCCCACCACGCCCAGCTAACTTTCGTATTTTTTGTAGAGACAAGTTTTCGTCACGTTGCCCAGGCTGGTCTCGAACTCCTGGGCTCACGTGATCCACTTACCTCAGCCTTCCAAAGTGCTGGGATTACAGACCTGAGCCAACACGCCCAGTCATTTCTATTTTATGTAACTGGATCCAAACTATTCATGCTGTTCTGTGGTCTTCTTTTTTCCACTCAACATGGTCGAGAATATCTTTCTATAATAAATCTCAACACGACCCTTTATAACAGCTGTATAGTATTCTATTTTATGAATGTAAGAATTTAAGCAAATCCTAATATGTTCCCACCTTTTCCAATTACAGACAGTCCCTCTTGGTGCACTTGTGCTAAGTACAGCATAGCACTAAGGCAAGTTCCTAGACAAGGAACTGCTGGTCACAGGCTGAAGAATGAGTCAGTGGTTGAAAATACTGGTTCTGGGCCAGGTGTGGTGGCTCATGCCTGTAATCCCAGCACTTTGGAAGGCCGAGGTGGGTGGATCACGTGAGGTCAGGAGTTTGAGACCAGCCTGGCCAACATGGTGAAACACCATCTCTACTAAAAACACAAAATATTACCCAGCCATGGTGGCAGGCGCCCGTAATCCTAGCTCTCCTCCTAAGGGAGGAGAATCACTTGAACCTGGGAGGCAGAGGTTGCAGTGAGCCGAGATCACGCCATTGCACTCCAGCGTGGGTGACAAGAGCAAGACTCCATCTCAAAATAAATAAATAAATAAACAAACAAAGAAAGAAAGAAAGAAAGAAAGAAAGAAAGAAAGTACTGGTTCTGGAGTTAGGAGTCAGACTGTGCCTGTTTACCCAGAGCCTTGCCAACTGGGTATTGTTAAACTTTTGAATTTCGACTCTTAAGATAGACTTTTTTTTTGAACTTGAATGAACTTTTTGTTTTAAAATAATTTTCAAGTTTACGGAAAAATTGTAAAGATAGTACAAAGAGTTCCGATATACCATTCACTCAGCTTCTCCTTAGCATCTTAGCATAACCAGGTACATTTATCAAAACTAAGAAATTAACATTGCTTCAGTACCATTAACTAAATTATAGACTTTATCCAGATTTCCCCAGGTTTTCATTCTAGGTTCCAATCCAGGATACCAGGTTGCATTTAGCTCTTTTTACTTTTATTCTATTTTATTTACTTATTTATTTTTGAGACAGAGTCTGGCTCTGTCACCCAGGCTGGAGTGTGGTGGTGCAGTCACAACTCACTGCAGCCCCGACCTCCTGGGCTCAGGTGATCCTCCCACTTCAGCCTCCCAAGTAGCTGGGGCCACAGGCAAGCGCCACCATGCCTTGCTACTTTTTGTATTTTTTGTAGAGATGGGATCTCGTCTTGTTGCCCAGGCTGGTCTCGAACTCCTGGGCTCAAGCCATCCACCCACCTGGGCCTCCCAAAGTGCTGGGATTAAAGGTGTGTGCCACTGCACACGGCCTCTTCTCTCTCTCTCTCTCTTTTTTTTTTTTTTTTTGCAACAAGAACCTGTTTTATTTTTTCCAAATACAGATACAGAAGTTTGCGTGTTTTGCAAATATTGCTTCAAAGCAATATTTCTATATACAGCACCTTCTGTTCTAATAGCGCATAAACATAGATATGTATCCACAGGGCAATGGTGGCTCATCAAGGATCCACCTTGCATACTCCTTTTTTTAAATGGTAAAGTTGAATACCTTTTCAGCAAACTATGCAGTTCCCCTCTGCCACCCAGTTCCCAAATGTTCCTTCATTTTATCCCGCCCTCTATTCCCATGTGCAGTTACCCCTGAGTGTAGGTCAGCAGATGTGGTTCTGACAAAGCAGACAAGGAAAAAGAATGTCTCAGTGTTTGCAAGAGAAAGCCCAGGTGTTACTCTGCAGTGCCATTTGGGGCGGGGGATTGGGGCAAGATGGTGGTGGGCAGCCACAGACACTCACGTGCTGGTTCCTTCTGCTTCGTCCCCTCAGGTCTCCAATGGTGCAGGTACCATGTCTGTTTCCCTTGTGGCTGATGAGAACCCCTTCGCCCAGGGGGCCCTGAAGTCAGAGGACTGCTTCATCCTGGACCATGGCAAGGACGGGAAAATCTTTGTCTGGAAAGGTACTGGGGACAGGGGAAGGGTCCCAACTGGCCTGTAGGACCTTGGGTGGGATGTCCCGCAACTCCCAGGAACTCAGCTCCAGGGGAGCGTGGAGTGTGATAGAGGCGCCTGGTGCAATGGATATCAGAAGTCTTGGGCTGATGCCTTGGTTTTGCAATTGACGTACTGTGTGATCTTGGGCACTTTACTTACCCTTTCTGGGCCTCAGATTCCTGATCTGGGCTAAAATGGGTGTTTCCCAAGTGCATTATAACGTCAGTTCTCTGAGACGCTAATTGGCATCCTGAAGAAATTATGTAGAAAACATCTTTTTTTTTTTTTTTTTTAATTCTTTTTTTTGAGACGGAGTCTCGCTCTGTCACCCAGGCTGGAGTGCAGTGGCCGGATCTCGGCTCACAGCAAGCTCCGCCTCCCGGGTTCACGCCATTCTCCTGCCTTAGCCTCCCGAGTAGCTGGGACTACAGACGCCCGCCACCTCGCCCGGCTAGTTTTTTGTATTTTTTTTTTTAGTAGAGAACGGGTTTCACCGTGTTAGCCAGGATGGTCTCGATCTCCTGACCTCGTGATCCGCCCGTCTCGGCCTCCCAAAGTGCTGGGATTACAGGCTTGAGCCACCACGCCTGGCCAAAACATCTTAACTGTATGGTCAGAGAAGTTCATAGGCAACAGTGGATTTAAAAATGTTCAAGTTTGGGCCGGGCGCGGTGGCTCAAGCCTGTAATCCCAGCACTTTGGGAGGCCGAGGCGGGTGGATCACGAGGTCAGGAGATCGAGACTATCCTGGCTAACATGGTGAAACCCCGTCTCTACTAAAAATACAAAAAATTAGCCGGGCACGGTGGCGGGCGCCTGTAGTCCCAGCTACTTGGGAGGCTGAGGCGGGAGAATGGCGTGAATCTGGGAGGCGGAGCTTGCAGTGAGCCGAGATCACACCACTGCACTCCAGCCTGGGAGACACAGTGAGACTCCGTCTCAAAAAAAAAAAAAAAAAAATGTTCAAGTTTGTTTACTGTAGGACTTTTAACTTGTGCATTCACAGGGATACTTTTCATGAAGATGATCTGGTTTGGGAAATGCTAAGCTAGAAGTTCATAAACTCTTTGGGTACTATCTTGTGGGAATTCTCTTGGAAACCATTGCCCAGATGTTTCTTAGAGGCCCTGAGATCTTCTGAGAGGACCCATCAGTATCCTCCCCTGATTCTGTAAGGCTCATCTTGGGAAAGAGGACAGAGGAGAGGGAGGTAGTAGGAGGACAGAGAGAAAGGGAAAGAGTGGGGAGAAAGAGAGAGAGAGAAACTATTATAATTATTACTCTCTAGGCCCCCTGGGCCCTGAGCCAGCTGATCTGGACCTTGGCCTTGGCAGTGAGAAGGCTGGGACTGAGGGCCAGCATTGGCTGGCCAGGAGCTCCTTGGCACAGGAATGCCCTCAGGGTGGCAGCTTCTCACTCACTGAGGAACCTGCGTCAAGTAACTTAATGTCTCTAAGACCCTGGTTTCCTTATAGATACTCAGGAACAAGCTAGCAATTTTTTTTATTACTTAAGACTGTTCCATGGATTAAATAATCTATGTATAGTTCTAAGCACAAAATACATGCTCACTAAATGGACCACAATCGTGTTGTGATTGGTGTCATTGGTCAGCCCCAGGCTGGACTCCAGGAGCTCTAGTGAGTGGTCAGCTCTGGGGGTCTCTGGCCTTGGCTATCCACTGTCTAAGAAGAGTAGGAAGGGAAGTTTGGCAGCTCCTTCTCCTGGACCATTGGAGGTCAGGATGCAGCAGGATCCCGGGCCCCTAACCCTCCATCACTTCCTCTGGGTACTGACAGGCAAGCAGGCTAACACGGAGGAGAGGAAGGCTGCCCTCAAAACAGCCTCTGACTTCATCACCAAGATGGACTACCCCAAGCAGACCCAGGTGAGTCTTGGAGGCCAGGTAGGATGGGAAGGGGTGGGTCCTGTTTGGAGGGGATGGGCTGGAGTAGGGCGGGTGTCCCACCCTCAGTGTAGATGGGGTATCTGAGGCTCCCCTGGAGACCCTTGCTGGGCAGCCCAGCCACATTCTGCTCCTCCGCCTCCCCTCCCCAGGTCTCGGTCCTTCCCGAGGGCGGTGAGACCCCACTGTTCAAGCAGTTCTTCAAGAACTGGCGGGACCCAGACCAGACAGATGGCCTGGGCTTGTCCTACCTTTCCAGCCATATTGCCAACGTGGAGCGGGTGCCCTTCGACGCTGCCACCCTGCACACCTCCACTGCCATGGCCGCCCAACACGGCATGGATGATGATGGCACAGGCCAGAAACAGGTACCTTTAGGGCCTGGGGTGGGTGTGTCCAGGCCCCTCTCTCACTTTCCCCATGCACTGCCTCTCGCTTCCCCAAGGAGGTTTCTCTCTGAGGTTTGCACAATTTTGGTAGCTGAGATTCTTTGGTGTTACTTAGTTTTTACAGCCAATGCACCCTGACCACCTTCTGTGTATCAGGCCCTGGGCCAAGTGTCTTGGCCCCACTTTGCCCCGAGGAGTGCCTGGTCTGGGAGGGGAGTTGACCACAGCCACAGATCTGTGTGATCAGTGGAAGATGGGAGGGAGCACAGGGGATTGTGGGGACACAGGAAGAGCAGTGGGGGTGGTTGGTCAGGGCAGCCTGCACAGAGACGGGAACGCTTGGGTGGGGTCTCAGAGTAGGAGTAGGGCTTTGCTGCCGGAGAAGAAGAGCGGAGGGTGGTGGGCGTTCCAGGCGGGACTCGCTATGTTCGGAAAGGAGGGAGCTGTCCCAGGGGGCTAGTGCTGATGGCATCCCCAGGGAGGGGCCTTGAATGCCAGTTTCAAGGGTGTGAACTTGATCCTCTAACCAGGGGCTGCTAGTGAGGGGTTTTTCTTTTTATTAAATCAGAAATGCAACAAGCTCAGATCTATGTATCTTTTTTTTTTTTTTTTAATAGAGACAGGGTCTCGCTATGTTGCCCAGGCTAGTTTCAAACTCCTGGGGCTCAAGCAATCCTCCTGCCTCGGCCTCCCAAAGTGTTGGAATTACAGGCATGAGCTACTGCACCCGGCGAAAATGGGTTGGAATATGACTCTAGGATATCATTAGAAGGAAAAAAAAAATCAGTTAAAAAATAAAAGAAAACTAAGAAAGTGGGTTGGAGGCAGGAGAATGAAGGTAGAGAGCTTATGAGGAGCTTATTCTAATAGTTTAGGGGAGAGATGATGACCTTGAGACTAAGAAGGTCACCGTGGAGAAGGGGAAGAGGGGTGTGGCGTTCAGAGGTGTTTAGGAGGTAGAATCCGCTTCAGGCAAACTTGATTCCATTCCTAATGATAGGAATAACAAACGTGTTCATTTTTATGTATTATTGTTTTTGGTTTGGTGTTATTAGCATTCATTCATTGCTTCAGTAGATAGGGATAATGCAATGAAAACATTCCATGTAGGGCGGTGTGGTAAGAGCCCTGGCAGCCTGACTGTGAGACTTTGGGGAAGTAACATAACCTCTTTGAGCTTCACTTTCTCACTTGTAAAGTGGGGTTTCATCCCACTCCATCACCTTCAAGAATGTTCAAAATTAGAGATTCTAGGATTCTGTTTCCCAGGACTTGGACAACTCCATGTCTCCATAGCTCCACCAGGTGGCGCTGCTGGGCCTCGTGACCACTTGGAAAAAGCGGTGTCACCAGAACACTGCAGACACTTGCCAGCAGGGGTCACGCTGAGGTCGCCTCGTGGTGGCCCTGCCTCTGCAGGTGACCTATGAAATTCCTGGCAGGCCCAGCATGGTGGCTCACGCCTGTAATCCCAGCACTTTGGGAGGTCGAGGCAGGCGGATCACCTGAGGTCAGGAGTTCAAGACCAGCCTGGCCAACATGGTGAAACTCGGTCTCTACTAAAAATACAAAACTTAGCCAGCCGTGGTGGCAGGTGCTTGTAATCCCAGCTACTTGGGAGGCTGAGAGAGAAGAATTGCTTGAACCTGGGAGGCAGAGGTTGCAGTGAGCCGAGATTGCGCCATTGCATTCTAGCCTGGGTGACAAGAGTGAAACCTCGTCTCAAAAAAAAAAAAAAAGAAGAAAGAAGAATCCAGGCAGCTCAGTAACGATGGAGATAATGGTGATATTAGTAAAACAATAATAATACTTATGATAATAAGAGCAGCTGCTACCTACAGAGCAGTTCCCTTGTGCCAGGCCCTGAGTAAACTCATTTGAGCCTCACAATACTTTGAGGTAGGTACTGTAATTATCCCCATTTTTCAGATGGGAAAACTGAGGCTAAGAGCGGTTAAATCGGTTGTCTGAGGTCTCATGGCCTGGAAGGGGATGAGGGGCCTGATTTGGGGTCTGTGTCTGGCTCCTCACCTCACTGTACTGCATTCCTTTGGAGCTGCCTTGACGATCCTGAGCGAAGGACAAACAGCCTGGGGCAGGGCATGGTATGAGGGTCCCAGGCGGGAACCCTGGCTGGGAGTCCCAGCCCTGCCTCCTAGTGGCTCTGTGAGTTGGGCAAACTATTTAACTCCAGTCCAAGCCCAAGTGATTAAAAGTTCATCCCATGGTCTAACCACAACCTACCATGCTGTGGTTTCCTGGCTTGCCTGAGCTGCGGGGTGGGGGTGCTGCCCAGCATCTGACCCCAGCTTTGCTCCACAGATCTGGAGAATTGAAGGCTCCAGCAAAGTACCCGTGGACCCTGCCACATATGGACAGTTCTATGGAGGAGACAGCTACATCATTCTGTACAACTACCGCCATGGAGGCCGCCAGGGGCAGATAATCTACAACTGGTGAGGTTCTGGGGCCATCAGTGTGTATCGTGGGGGCACTGGCTGGGCCCTGAGCAGGACTGAAGACAGACTGAAGACAGACTGAGGGTATGAGGGCCTGAGGTGGGACTGCCACTGCCTGCTGGGAGAGACTCTTGTCCACAGGGCAACACACTTGCTTATTTCTCCAAACAACTTTTAAACTCTTCTTACCAAATGATTATACATTTATTGTAGGAGGTATAGTGAGTGTGGAGAAACAAACAGAACATCTCCCACAAATCCATGCCAAGTACTGTGCACACTAGGGTCTATCCTCCCACACATATTTTTCAAGCCAAAATTTGTTTTATTTTATTTTTATTTATTTAGTTATTTATTTTATTTATTTTGAGACAGAGTTTTGCTCTTGTTGCCCAGGCTGGAGCACAATAGTGTGGTCTCACTCACTACAACCTCTGCCTCCCGAGTTCAAGCGATTCTCCTGCCTCAGTCTCCCTAGTGGCTGGGATTACAGACGCCCACCACCATGCCTGGATACTTTTTTGTATTTTTAGTAGAGACAGGGGTTTCACCATGTTGGCCAGGCTGGTCTCGAACTCCTGACCTCAGGTGATCCACCTGCCTCAGCCTCCCAAAATTCTGGGGTTACAGGCATGAGCTACCACACCCAGCCCCCAAATTATTTTAAAACAGAGAATACATTTACATGGTTCAAAAATCAAAATAGATTATAAAGGTATTCATTGAGAAATCTTATTCCCACCCCTGTCCCTCTCTACCCCATTCTCCAGACCCCACCCCTTCTTGGGTAACTGCTTTAATCTCTTGCATATCCTTCCAGTAACTCTTTGTGAAAAAAAATATATTTGCAAATAATTTATAGCCTGGTCCCTCCCTTCCTTACACAAAAGGTAGCATATTTTGTGTATTGCCCTGCTTTTCTGACTCCATTCTTCCTAGAGATCAATAATGTCAGTACATAGAGAGCTTCCTTATTCTTTTTTACAGTTGTGTAATAGTCCTTTGGGTGGCTGTACTATAGTTTATTTAACAGATTCCTTGATGATGCATAATTGGGTTGATTCTAGTCTTTCTCTATTACAAACATTGCTGTGATTAGTAACCTTAAACAAACATCATTTTGAACATACAGAGAAATGCCTCTAGAGTAAGTTCCCAGAAGTGAGATTGCTGGGGCAAATAGTAACTGCACTTGTCATTTTGTTAGATAGCCCCCAATTTCCCTCAATAGTGTTTGTAGCATTTTACATTCCCACCAAACAACCTGGGAGAGTCCCTGGTTCCCTGTAGTCACACCTGTGGATTGTGTGGTCAAACTTTTGGGCGTTTGTCAATCTTATGGTTTATAAAATGGTGTCTCAGTGTATTTTTAACTTGTATTTCTCTTACTATACAGTCTAAAACTTTTTGTCTGATTATTGACTGTTGGATTTTTTTCTTCTTCTTTTTTTTTTTTTTTTTTTTTTTTTTTTTTTTGAGACAGGGTCTCACTCTGTTGCCCAGGTTGGAGTGCAGTGGTGCGATCTCTGCTCACCACAACCTCTGTCTCTGGGGCTCAAGCGATTATCATGCCTCAGCCTCCCGAGTAGCTGGGACTACTTGCCACTACTTACCACCACGCCTGGCTACTTTATAATCCCAATAACGTTGGGATTATAGGCATGAGCCACCACGCCCGGCTGGATTCCTTCTTTTTTAAACTTATTTTGAAATAATATTAGACTTGCTGAAAAGTTGCAAAACTAGTACAGACAGTTCTCGTATATCCATTACCCAATGGAATATTCACCTATGGTCACATCTTACATAACCGTAGCACAATTAACAAAGCCAGGAAGCGAACATTCACACAATACTACTTACTAATCTATAGGCTTTACCTAAATTTCCCCAGTTTTCCTATTACTGTGTGGGTTTTTTGTTTTGTTTTTTGGTTTTTTTTAGACGGAGTCTTGCTCTGTCACCAAGCTGTACTACAGTGGTGTGATTTTGGCTCACTGCAACCTCTGCCTCCCAGGTTCAAGCAATTCTCCTGCCTCAGCCTCCCGAGTATCTGGGACTACAGGTGTACGCCACCACACCCAGCTAATTTTTGTGTTTTTAGTAGTGATGGGGTTTCACCATGTTGGGCAGGCTGGTTTCGAACTCCTGACCTCAACTGATCTGCCTGCCTCGGCCTCCCAAAGTGCTGGGATGACAGGCATGAGCCATCGCACCTGGCCCCCACTACTGTTCTTCTCCTGATCTAGGGTCTAACCCAGGATCCCACATGGCATTTACTTATGTCTCTGAACTCTCTGAATCTGTGGCAGTTTCCCAGTCTTTCCTTTTTTTCATGACCTTGATACTTTTAAAGAGTACTGGCCAGTTATTTTGTAGAATGCCTCTCAATTTGACAACCCTAGACATCGAAAAACAGCTTAAATTTTTTTTTTCCACTAGATAATACACACACCTGGCACAAAATTTGTGAGAAGACTGTTTTAAAAATTAGCTGCATCGGCCGGGCGCGGTGGCTCAAGCCTATAATCCCAGCACTTTGGGAGGCCGAGACGGGCGGATCACGAGGTCAGGAGATCGAGACCATCCTGGCTAACACAGTGAAACCCCGTCTCTACTAAAAATACAAAAAACTAGCCGGGCGTGGTGGCGGCGCCTGTAGTCCCAGCTACTCGGGAGGCTGAGGCAGGAGAATGGCGGGAACCCGGGAGGCGGAGCTTGCAGTGAGCCGAGATCGCGCCACTGCACTCCAGCCTGGGCGACAGAGCGAGACTCCGCCTCAAAAAAAAAAAAAAAAAAAAAATTAGCTGCATCAGCACATTGATATGTCAGATTTTGTTTGCTTATATGATGACATACGTTGGTTATGGAAAACTTAGACAATATGCAAAGAGGTGGGGTAGAAAGGCAAAATCCCCCTGAATCTTCCCTCTAAGAGCGATCACCATGGACCTTTTGGTGAACATCTGTTCAGACCTCTCTGCACGTGTTCACAGGAGGCTTAATCACTGACATCTTTTCCCACAAATAGGCTCTCGTAATACTTGCTATTCTACAACCTGCTTTTCCACCCAGAGAAATGTCCTGGCCACTTTTCTACATCTCAGGTTTGAGTCTCAGAGCATCTTCTCTGTGGCTGTTCAGCATGGGAAGACCCAGCCTGTCTCCTGAGGGACACATTTAGCATAAGGAAATCCATGCGTTGCACTCAGATCTCTGTAACCGGGCAAGATGCCAGGCTGAGAGTGGAAGTGTTGGTGTGGTTCCTGGCTCTCGTTGTTCTGAGAGAGTGCTCTTCCCTCTCTATCTGTTTCATTACTGGTAACGGGGAGATTTGTAGGTTTCTCAGACTCAGGGTAAGGGAGAGGCTCAGGGCTCTGTGTACACCTTGATGCTGAATCTCACTTCCCCTTCCAGGCAGGGCGCCCAGTCTACCCAGGATGAGGTCGCTGCATCTGCCATCCTGACTGCTCAGCTGGATGAGGAGCTGGGAGGTACCCCTGTTCAGGTGAGCCCAGCCCACCGCCTCTCTGGGCTGCAGCCTGAGTCTTGTCCTTCTCTTCACTCATCTGTCTGACTCTCATCCATCCGTTCATTTGTCCATCTGTCCATCCATCCATCCATCCATCCATCTATCCATCCATCCATCCATCCATGGAACAGGTATTTATTTAGGGTTTCTATGTGTTCTACACTGCATCTGTAGCCATGGACACACAGGCACACTGCCCCTGCCCTAATGGGCTTTGCTTTCTTGGGTGGTAGTAGACATTCAACACACATGCACACCAATGGCTGTGACAGATGCAGTGAATGAAATTGACAAGACCTTGGGGAGAGAGACATGGGAGAGGCGACGTGGCTGAGCACGGATGTGGAACCAGCGTGCTTGGGTTTGAATCCTGTCCTTACCTCTGGGCAACTTTGGGCAAGTCACTTAGCCTCTCTGTGCCTCTGTGTCCTCAGAATAGGGGTCATAACAGTACCATCCCACAGGATTGCTGTGAGGACTAAGAGTTAACATTTGTAAGCATTTAGAGCCATGCCTGGCATATAAGAAGTCCCTCCCTTATACACATGTGTTATGTACAAGGACATAAATCCCGGGTAGGATCCTATTGGATTAGAAAAGCCCATCCCTGTCCCAGGAGGGGACTGATCAACTGGGACCTGATGCACGAGTAGGAGTTGCTCAGGCAGAGTGAAGGAAAGCACATTCTGGGTAAAGGGTGGTACACATGCAAAGGCCCTGAGGTGGGAGGGGACATTGGGTGTTAAAGCAAGGGGAAAGTGCCCTGATTTGAGGCTAGAGAGGTACTCAGAGGGGCCAGACCACCAGAGGCCATGGTGACGATGTTGACCTTGATGCTGAGAACAATAGGAAGTTCCTGAATGGTAAGTCTGAGCTGTAGTGATTTCTGGTTTAAAAAGTCGCTCTGGCCAGTAGGGGGCGCTGGAGGGCAGCAGAGCTGGTTTGTGGAGATGAGGGGGAAGCGGACAATTGTGCTTCCTCCACACTGTGGTAGGAGTGGGCAGGGCTCTAGATTGGAATTGGGGGTTCGTGCCCTGACCTTTGCCTATGATAGTCTGGGTGCTGGGCACTAAATGAGATGACCATCTTAGCTCAGTGCATCCTGACAACTGCCTTGGGAGTGGCATCCTTGGCTGCATTTTTCAGAAGATGAACCCAAGAGGTTGAGACACGTGCCCAAGTTCTCACCATCAGGGTGGAGTTGGAGTCTAAGCCCTAACTCAGCGGTGGTGGGTCGTGGTGGGAAGCAACTGCCATACGCCCAACACACATGTGAGATTTTCTTCTGGACACGGTTAGCTGGGGCCACGGTAAGGTGCCACACACAGGGCAGGAGCAGATGTGAGGGTGTACATCTTCCCTGCCTCACTCCCACCACCAAGCCCCTGGCTGTTTCCTGCATCTGGGGTGCACTGGCTGTGCAGAAGGGAGTTTTCCAGATCTGGAATGCTCTGTTCTTACACTCTACTGGCAGTCATGCCCAGGCCTGACGTCAGCATTCTAGAAGAATGTCCACCAGCAATCCCTGTGCTTCTATTTAAGGGAATATTTGCAAACACAGGCTCTCCTGGTTCTTAGACCAGGCTGAGGGTCAGGAAGGCACGTCTTCATGGAGATGGAGAGCAGCCACAGCAGCAGTGCCCCGGGGACCTCAGGCAATAGCCCTGTCTCCGCTCTTCCTGGAATTCTGCTGTCCCTGCCCGTGTGTTGTTAGGTCACATTCCATGCCACACACAGACACAAGCATGATGGCTTTGTCTGGAGGGGTGGGCCCAGTGCGACATAGAAGGACTGAGGCCTGCCCCCAAGGTCTCTTACTCGCTCTCCTGTCTCCCTGCCAGAGCCGTGTGGTCCAAGGCAAGGAGCCCGCACACCTCATGAGCCTGTTTGGTGGGAAGCCCATGATCATCTACAAGGGCGGCACCTCCCGCGAGGGCGGGCAGACAGCCCCTGCCAGCACCCGCCTCTTCCAGGTCCGCGCCAACAGCGCTGGAGCCACCCGGGCTGTCGAGGTAATTTCCAGGTCCTGGACCACAGAAGGGATTGGCCTCCCTGAAACCTCCCAGCTGGATGACCAGATGTCCAGGCACAGGATGGGGGCGGGGGTGGCGGGGGGCGGTGAGTGAGTGGGTAAGAAGCAGCTTTTTGTATCTTCCTGCCCTGGCCACAGGGTTGTCTGTCTTAGACTTCCCCTGTTTCAAGGATGCCCAGTGTCCCTTGCACACTTTGCATAGTGGAGAGCTCACTACCTACCATTCTGTACAATCGGGATGCCATTCCTGATTACATTCCAGTTGGCTACTGTCCCTTTCATGGAGGAAGGCACAGATCAGGACGTGATTCCCAGGATGGTTTGAGCAGCCTAGAGGGGAATGGGACTCTCACCTCCTTTGTTCTGGGCATTCAACTTCTGTTAGTCACAGTGTATTAGTGACTCATGGGAGTCACCAAGGCCATCAGGGTCCAAAGTCTGTGCCCTCAGCTCTGATGGGCTGTGTTCCTCCAAGTCCCCACCTGAGAGCTAGCCCTGCTGCAGGGTCTCCTGGGCTGTGAGGAGGGGGCTGAGGGCTTTTTGTCTGGTTCCTGATTAACCAAGCTCTACCCTCCCAGGTATTGCCTAAGGCTGGTGCACTGAACTCCAACGATGCCTTTGTCCTGAAAACCCCCTCAGCTGCCTACCTGTGGGTGGGTACAGGAGCCAGTGAGGCAGAGAAGACGGGGGCCCAGGAGCTGCTCAGGGTGCTACGGGCCCAACCTGTGCAGGTGGCAGAAGGCAGCGAGCCAGGTAGGAGCTGGGGTGGGGGGCCTGCTGCTCTCCAGGATGCACCTGTTAGGTTTCCCTTCTTTCCTTGGGCTTGCGGGCTCTAAATCCTCCCCATGCCCCAGGGCCTGTCCCCTAATGTATGTTAAAAGCAGTGGCTTTAAAATGAGGGCTATGGTCAGAGAGAAGGGGGTCTCCAGGAGCTAAAGGAAGGAGAGCCTAGCCTGGGCGTGGTGGCTCATGCCTGTAATCCCAGCACTTTGGGAGGCTAAGGCAGGTGGATCACCTGAGGTCGGGAGTTCAAGACTAACCTGACCAACATGGAGAAACCCCGTCTCTACTAAAAATACAAAATTAGCCGGGCGTGGTGGCGCATGCCTGTAATCCCAGCTACTCAGGAGGCTGAGGCAGGAGAATCACTTGAACCCGGGAGGTGGAGATTGCGGTGAGCTGAGATCATGCTATTGCACTCCAGCCTGGGCAACAGGAGTAAAACTCCGTCTCAAAAAAAAAAAAAAGAAAGAAAGAAAGGAGAGCCCAGTGTGGGAAGGAGCAGCTGGGCTGTGGAAGGAGGCGGTCCCTCGCTAGGAAGCCTTGAGAGGTGGTAGGCAGCGCTGATAGCATCAGAGGGGCAGTGGGCTCTTTGCATCTCTAGACTCCCCATGGCCAGAAATGCCACCAGCCTGCTGTGTTTCCAGAATGTGGGCCGGGAAGCTCTTCCTTCTGCCAGCCTGCAGTCTTTTTACTGTTACTTTGAGTTCACTCCCAGCTGCTTGATGCTTAACAGAAATGGAGACGAGTGACTTGGTCTAAAGCAGCTCCGTGCGGCAGAACCTTCTATGCAGATGGATGTTCTGTGTCTGCCGGGTCCAGTTTGGCAGCCACCAGTCACCTGTGGCTGTTGAGCACCTGAAATGTGACCAGTGGGAATTCGTGGGAATGAGGAACTGAACTTTCTATTGCATTTAATTTTAATGAATTTAAATGTAAATGGCTACACATGGACAGAGCAGGTATAGTGGAAAGAATATGGGCATTCGAATCAGACAGGATTTGTATCCTGGTCTTAACACTTACCATCTGTGTGACCTTGCGTGTTGCTTAACCTCTCTGAGCCACATCGCCTCATTAGCTGAGTGGAGCTAATGATCCTCATCCCGCAATGCTGTCGTCAGCCTCAAGCCAATGGTAGTCCTGACTGTGTCACTCCTGCCAAGTCTGCCCTCTCTGGGCCTCTATTTCGTCACCTTCCAATTCCCTCAGGCCTCTTCCCTCCGGACCTCCTGGGATTTTAGGATGGAGGGAGAAGGGGGAGAGCAGTTGGTTGGGCTTGGGCAGGGCTGGTCCCAGGGTCTGATGAGATGGGAGAGAGGGGTGATGGCATCCCTCGGCAAACTGGCGTGGCCTCCCCTCACAGATGGCTTCTGGGAGGCGCTGGGCGGGAAGGCTGCCTACCGCACATCCCCACGGCTGAAGGACAAGAAGATGGATGCCCATCCTCCTCGCCTCTTTGCCTGCTCCAACAAGATTGGACGTTTTGTGGTGAGCCCCTGCGGAGGTCACACCTCTGCTTTCCCCTCGGGAGACAAGTTCCTCGGGACTGGTCGGAAGCAGAGGCAGGAGAAACAGTTCTGATGGCATGGCACAGAGGAAGGGGCCCCCTGCCAGCTGCAACCAGCTGTGCCACTCCCTCAGGGGGCAGAGAGAGGAAGCCCACCCAGGGGAGGGAAGACATCTCGCTGATGCTCTTTCGTTCCTTCCCAGATCGAAGAGGTTCCTGGTGAGCTCATGCAGGAAGACCTGGCTACGGATGATGTCATGCTTCTGGACACCTGGGACCAGGTGGGTGAAGGACAGGTGAAGGCTGTCTCTGCCAGAGGGAGTGGGAGAAACTAGACTTCCAGTTCTATGATCAGTTGCTAGAAGGACCTAAAAGAGGCAGTGCCAGGTGTTGCCAGAAAAGTCTCTAGGCTACTGGAAGTCGCTTCCTCTTTCTGAGCTTCCATTTCCTCATCTGTAAACTGGGAGTGGCGGTACCTTCCTTGCAGATACACTCACCTTGAAAGCTGCAAAATGCCCTATAAAGCCAAATCACATGACCTTCATCATTCTCTCCCAGGCCTTGCAGGAGCATGAACTCTTCCTTTAAATCTGTTGGCGGGGGATGTTGAACTTAGCAGCATCTTGTTTGCAGGCATAAACTGTCCAGTGTCACCTAGCGACTCTAGAGGGCTCCTGCTTCTGGTTTGAGGGCTCTTGGCTCTGTCTCCACTTCATCTCCTAGAGAAGGCCATTATGTAGGACTTCTTGGCAGGGGAAGGTGCCATTCACTCACTCAACCAGTATTAATTGGGCACTGCTTTGTACCAGGTGCTTTATGTTTGAGATGCTAGGGATAGAGCAATAAATAAAGTAGGCGTTTTCGTGCCCTCCCAGGGCTTACATTCTCACGGGGGTGTCAGGTCAGTCATCTTTCCTATCAAGGTGGCTTCTCCCAGCGTCCTCAGAGTTATGGAGTGACTGACCACGAAGGCATAAGAATACACTACCCACAGTGCTGGTCGGAATCCCCGGCTGGAAGATCAGGACCAAAAATGGTTGCAGCTTGAGCCATTCAGCAGTTGTCATTGATTGGTCCATTGGCTACTTAATGTGTTTGTTCATCTGTTAGGGATTCAGTCAGCCAACATTTATTCAGCACCACTGTCTTCCAGGCAAATGCTGAGTGCTGAGAATCCTATGATAAGCAAAATAGATAGAATGCCTGCCTTCGAGGGGCTTCCACTTTAGTTGGGAACACATTTATAGATAAGTAAGAGAGGGCCAGACACGATGGCTCATGCTTGCAAACCCAGCACTTTGAGAGGCTGAGGTGGGCAAATCACTTGAGGTCAGGAGTTCAAGACCAGCCTGGCCAACATGGTGAAACCCCGTCTCTACTAAAAATACAAAAAAATTAGCCAGGTGTGGTGGTAGGTGCCTGTAATCCCAGCTACTCAGGAGGTTGAGGCAGAAGAATCACTTGAACCCAGGAGGCGGAGGTTGCAGTGAGCTGAGATCACGCCACTGCACCCCAGTCTGGATGACAGAGTGAGACTCTGTCTTAAAAAAAAGTGAGAGAAACCAAGTCTGACATTTTACTGTCTAATGCCATTTTATCAATGATAGGTGCTCTTTGAAGTAATATTTTAGATATGCATAAAGATAGATGATACATAAAAATCAGCTAAATAATGTGACATAAAACTTGTAACAAGACTCAAAATGGTGATAGCGGTGGGTGAGTTGTTTTTATTCCAAGCCGTAGGCCCATTTTGACGAAGATGCACACAGACTGGGACGTAGTAGACTCTCGGTGCATATTTGTTGGATGAATAAATGAGTGAGAATATGTTTGGCCACTCATTTGTTGAACGAGTGAATGCTGTTCAGAGACAACTTATGGACCTTTAGAGAAGAATCTCAAACTCAATGCCTGATGGCACCTGGCTGGCAGTGTTAGCGAGTGAAGCAGACTGGGATGGGGAGATGTGAAGGAGCAGTGGAGTCTGAGGCAAACTAGAACTGCCCATCTCAAAGGGCCGGCTCCTGCACAGCTTGACTCAAGTGAGGTTTGAAGGCCCAGGCTGCTAGATCCTCCAGTTTTTTAAGAGAAGTTGGAAATCTAGATTTTTATGTCACCAATAGTTTAAAAAGACATTGTTGGCCAACACAAGGTGGTGGGTGAGCAAACAAAACATGTTTGTAGGTTGCTGGTTTTCAACCTCTGTTCCAAATTCCTCCAGTGTTAGTTCATGGGCTCTCTTAGTAGGGGCTTAAAAAGGGCTTTGTCTTTTCTGACACCTGGCCCCTCCCCAGTCTTCCTCCAGCCGTGAATTTGGTCAGCACCCCTCATGTACCTTTCATGTCTCATTTCACCTCCAGGTCTTTGTCTGGGTTGGAAAGGATTCTCAAGAAGAAGAAAAGACAGAAGCCTTGACTTCTGGTGAGGACCCAAGTCCCTGGGGGGAGGGGGGGTCCGTTGCTTGTGGGGTGGTGGGAGTGGCTTCTGTACAGGTCTGGGAATGAGCATCATTTCTAGGGGACTGATGGACAAGATAGGGTGGGGACTTCCTCCTCTGTGGCCAGCCCCTTATAAGTCCTGCCTGGGGTAGTGAAGAACACATCAGTTCCTTCAGAAACCCTGAGGTTCTGAAAGAACCTCAGGGTTTCTGAAGGAACTGATCTGTTCCAGAGGAAGGAAGGAACAGATGAGAAGTCTCTTCAAGTTCCCAGAATACTCAGGAGCTGAACTTGTCAAGGTTTAGATGTGGCAAAGCAGGCCAGGCATGGTGACTCATGCATGTAATCCCAGCATTTCGGGAGGCCAAGTCAGGAGGATCACTTGAGCCCAGGAGTTTGAGAGTAGCCCAGGCAACATAGTGAAACCCCATCTCTAGAAAAAATACAAAAAAATTAGCCAGGTGTGTTGGTGTGTAGCCGTGGTCCCAGCTACTCAGGAGGTTGAGGTCAGAGGATTGCTTGAACCCAGGAGTTCATGGCTGCTGTGAGCCATGATTGCATCACTATACTGTAGGCTGGGTGACAGAACGAGATGGTGTCTCAAAATGAAAAAAAAAAAAAAAAGAAAACGATGTTGCAAAGCAGATTCTGGGTAGCTGAATAGATCTGATTTATGGGCTGGGAACCCAAAAATTGGTTCCCATATCTTCCAGTAGGGGACTACAAGGGAAAGTAATAAACTTTATGAAGCAGGAGGTTAAGCCATAACCCCGTCCCTTCCTGTGTTCCTGAGCAGGGTGGTAGAGAACCCACGTGGGTATCATGCCTTTAAAGGAGGATGCTGCCCAGGGCAGGGGGTGGGCAGTAGGGACAGTAGGACCATAGACCTACTGTCTTTTGACCTTTGACCTACTGTCTTTTGACCTTTGACCTTCTTTGCCAACTGCTGTCCTGAGTCACCCTCTCCCTGGTGTGGGAGGCACTAAGAATTCCTGGGGTTTCCTTTTCTTGCACGTGTGTCTGCAGCTAAGCGGTACATCGAGACGGACCCAGCCAATCGGGATCGGCGGACACCCATCACCGTGGTGAAGCAAGGCTTTGAGCCTCCCTCCTTCGTGGGCTGGTTCCTTGGCTGGGATGATGATTACTGGTCTGTGGATCCCTTGGACAGGGCCATGGCTGAGCTGGCTGCCTGAGGAGGGGCAGGGCCCACCCATGTCACCGGTCAGTGCCTTTTGGAACTGTCCTTCCCTCAAAGAGGCCTTACAGCGAGCAGAGCAACTCTGCTATGAGTGTGTGTGTATGGTTTTTTTGTTTTTTTGTTTTTTACAGTATCCAAAAATAGCCCTGCAAAAATTCAGGGTCCTTGCAAAATTGTCTAAAACATCTGTGTTTGGGAAATTAAATTCAATAAAAACATTTTGAAGTGTGTACTCTAGTGTGGCTCAGCTGTTTCCTTGTGTCCATCTGACAGTGAGAGCGAGCGTCTGCCCTGTCTATGTCCCTGGTAATTCTGAGAATGCCCAGAGAGGTGCCTCGCATTTGCCTGTGAACTAGCAGAAAAGCTGCATCCACCCTGTGTGTGAATCCTGGTGCCCTGAGAGGCGATGCCACAGTGAGATGAGAGGTGTGTAGATTGTCCTGGGGGATACCTATGTGAAAGGAAATAGGGAGGGCCCAGGCGCGGTGGCTCACACATGTAATCCCAGCACTTTGGGAGACTGAGGCAGGCGGATCACCTGAGGTCACGAGTTTGAGACCAGCCTGGCCAACATGGTGAAAGCCTGTCTTTACTAAAAATAAAAAATCAGCCAGGTGTGGTGGCACATGCCTGTAATCCCAGCTACTCAGGAGGCTGAGACAGAATCTCTTGAACCCAGGAGGCGGACGTTGCAATGAGCTGAGATCGTGCCGTTGCACTCCAGCCTGGGCGACAGAGCGAGATTCTGTCTCAAAAAAAAGGAAATAGGTGGGGAACCAAAGAAGACTGGGAGAGCCATCAGACCCTAGACGCAGGTCTGACCCTAGGTGGAGAAAAAGGGGAGAGAAGGTTGCACAAAGTGTCTTAGTGGTCATTTATTTAATCCAGGAAGATTTGGCAAAGCTTGTTGGCAGTCCCAAAGCCAAATTCAGTGTTCTTTTTAAATTTAATGGTATAGTCCCATTTTCATTGTTTTTTACTATGGCAAACTACATAACAACGTATTTATTTTAACCATTTGTAAGTGTGTATTTCGGTAACATTGCATATACAGTGTTGTGTAGCCATCACCACTCTCTGTACCTAAACCTTTTTGATAATCCCCAGTATAAACGCTCTGCCCGTTAAATACTAATCCCCCATTCTTCCCTATTCGCCAGCCCCTGGTAACCTGTGTTTTACTTTCAGTCTCAGAATTTGACTATTCCAGGGACCTCATTTAAGTGGAATCACACAACATTTGTCCTCTGTGTGTGGCTTGTTTCACTTAGCAGAATGTTTTCAAGACTTATCCCTGTTATAGCATGTATCAACTTTTCACTCCTTTTTGTGGCTGAGTAATATTCTACTGCATGTCTATACCACATCTGGTTTATTTAGCCATCAATGGACTCCGATTATTTGTGCCTTTTTGCTATCGTGCATAAGGCTGCTATGAACATAAGCGTCTGTTTGATTCAAAGTGTACTTGAGCCAGAGTCAAAGTCAGCCAGCAAAGGAATCGTGTGTCTCCTGTAAGCAGGCGTGCCTTATCTGCCCCCTGCACTCAGTCACTGGGAGGCCTGGCCTTGGGACACATGTGAAATGAAGTTCAAAGCCAGCAGCCGGAGCTCTTATCAAGTATATGCCTTGCAGTGGAAAGCGGGCAGGGTACATCCTCATAGCTGCCACATCCTGTAGCAGCTGCTTGGACCTTCCTTGCTACCTCTGGTTCCCACAGATTCATTCTGCTGCCCCAAAGCTATGTGGAGAAATCACTGCAGCAGCTGCCATCACAAGAGCTGCCCCCGGATGCTCTCAAAGTTTGCGGTCTTCAGGGTATGGGAAAGGGACTGTTTTGTGCCTTCTTGGTCCCCTGGGTCCTGACTCTCTACTCAAGCTCAGCATGTCACAAGTCCCTCTTGGATATTTCTATGTTGTTTCATAATCTTTTCTCCTGGGAGACTCTAAAGCAGTCCAAGGAACCTGCTGGAGGACATTCCCCAGTCCTCCCCGTCTGTTCTTTTTGATCTCTTCTCACCCTGTTTTCCCCCTTCTTGTTCTGTGTCACCTCCCACCACCACTCCATCCCCATTGAGTTATGATGTGAAAGCTCCCAAGCATATGACTGTAAAAGAGCAGAAACCAGCATAAGGGATTAAATGATGGGCAGGCTGTGTGTGTGTGTGTGTGTGTGTGTGTGTGTGTGTGTGTTTACACTGTTGTTTCCAAAGCTGGCTGATCACCCAAATTGCCCAGGGAACTTTTTAAAAGCATGGATTCCCCAAGGCCGTTCCTCCAGAGATTCTGATTCATTGCAGAAGTGTTGAGGGTAGTGGAGAAGAAATTTTCCGTGTGAAACATGCAGAGAAGATCAAGTCATTTTCAGGCAGAGGGTGCAGCAAGTACAGGCAGGGGGCTGTGGGGGAACAGTGTGCTCAGGGACAGACAGCAGCCTGGAGTGGCAGGCCTCTGAGCTGAGAGGCGGGCTGGGGATTTGAATGCCATACCAAGGGTTTGGACTTGATCCCATAATGCCTGCCTTGCCGACCCCCAAAGGTCTGCTTTCATGGTCACAGCAATCAACTTGACAAAGTCCTGGTACAAAACTGGCATTTACCACCCAAAGTTTCCAGGGCTTTCATGAAAGGCAGTTAGAGTCCTGTGTAGACAGAGCTAGCTTACTTCCTAGAAATTCGTGGGAGTTAAAATTTCAGGTAGACCTGCCCATTAATTCTTCATTTCAGTTTATACCGGCATTCAAGGGTATGGCTGTGGCCTCCAAAGAGTGTTGTGCAATGCTCTGAGAAAGAAAATAGCCTGGGGCCGCTGAGATGCTGACTTCTTATTTTTCTCTCAAAGGCCGAAAAGCCAATCAGGAACACTATCACTTCAATCACATAGTTTATCTTTCTAACGGTTGCAGACGTCATCATCTCCTACGATGGAAAAATCATTGTGAAATAATGAGACAGATGCCAGAGGGACAATGCTAGGCTTGGATCCTGTGTCCATCTTGGGCAATTCAGTTGAACAGATATTTATTTTGTACTTACTTTGTGCAAGGCATTATAGATATAATACTTTAAAAAAAACTTTTGGAGCCTCAAGTTACCCACCTGCAAAATGGTAATGTTGTATTAGTACTTATAGCTGGAGGTGGTGTAATATAGTGGCTATATATATATATAGTGGCTATATATATAATATATGGCACACCTGCTTACAGGAGACACACGATTCCCTTGCTGGCTGACTTTGACTCTGGCTCAAGAACACTTTGAATCAAACAGATGCCCATGTTCATAGCAGCCTTATATTATACTATAAGCTTTATATTATACTACTACAGCTGGCCTTTGGAGTCAGACCTGGATTCAAATCTAGCTCTACCACTCATTGGCAGTGTGATCTTACTTAAGTTCTTTGCCATTTCCTTAGCTGAAAAATGGGAATAAGAATAGTGTCACCCCACTTAGAATTCTCATGAGGATTAAGAGGTAATGCTTAGTACAATGTCTGGCCTATAGTAAGTGCTCCAAAATGGTTAAAAATAATGAAAGCACCTAGGGCACAGCAGAACCTAGTATTCATCCACGAAGGCAAAGACCCAATGTACTGTGGATCAGACAGGATGTTTTTGGCTGTAAGCAATGGAGAGCTAACTCAAACCAAATTAAGCTGTAAGCACACTTACGTGCTCTCATACACAATCCGTTCAGAGTTGAGAGGGCCTTCATGGTTTCCTGCTCCTTCTCTTGGCTTGGCCCTCCCTAGTCTAGTGGTAAAATATCTGCGGGCGTTCTGGTTGCGCCACACCCATGAACAGCCATGCCCAGAGGAAAAGAGGACTGTTTCTAGAAATGTTTTCAGAAAAGGGAGGAGGAACCACTCCCAAGTCCACGGAAAACCTTTCCTCAGGTCTCAAGAGCCCATATTGTGTCACGTAATCATTCCTGATGGAATCATGGGCTAGAAGGATGGAATTATTCTTGGGCCAGTTGGGTTCATCCTAGCAGCTGGGGGTGAATTCTCTTGAGGTCAGACCTCTCAGGGGAGGTATCTGAACAAAGTCATGGCTCCCAGGAAGGACGGAGGAGATCAATGGATGCTGGGTAGACCATCATTTTGTTGGAGACTTTTGGGGGCCATAGGCTGAAAATTAAAAGTAATGGCTCCTTGCAGTTCTATGGCATCCAGTACTTTTCAGAGTGCTCAATTTCCGGTCATTTTTCCCGTGGAATCTTTTAGGGAAGATTTGCAGCCTACATTATGATTACTTTGTTTCTAGAGTTTATTGTAAAACCTCAGTTTTAACAGCAGCTTCAATTTCCTTTCTCACTAAACTCTTCTGGCTACAGGGTAGATTGAAAGGGGCTGTATCCTATTAGCAAGGATGACTGGTTTAGGCAAATCCTAGCTTGATCTGAGCCTGGGTTGCTGTAGACCTGATGTTAACAACATCACAGGAAGAGATCATCACTAATATCCCCGGGGATTTTGCTGTGGCCTGGTCAAACACAGCCAAATGAGATTACAAATGGACATGAAAAAAAGATGTGTGAAGTGTCTTGCACAGTACTGGCATTCAACCGTGGTTCGTTTTGCCTTCTTCTTGGTTCCTATAAAGTAAAAACTCTTCAGGTAACCGCATAGCTTTGAAGTTAGGATATTAGACATGATCTAGCCCAGGATTTCTTAAGTCTTTGGATAGGTTTGGGAGTGGGGCCAGTGTACCCCCAAAGGATCCAAATTTGTGTTGTGCACACTGTTGTACAGTTTTCAGACGAAGCTCTGTAGCTTCCAACACATTCTCAAAAGGTCTGAGACCCAAACAGGTGGACTGTAATCTTGTTTTACAGGTGAGGAAAATGAGGCTGAGACAGCATATGATTTATGTAAGGTCACATTATAAGGTGGATGGTATAGGAAGAAAAGCACTCCAGAGCAGTGATTTTCAAACGAAAATATGTAGAAGTCTATGAGGTGCTTCTGTGATTTTATAAACATTAGATTCAAATTCCACATTTAAAGTGGTAATAAAAAGACAAGCAAAACGGAGAAATCGAATATAGACTCTGAATATAAGATTGGAACGCTTTCATAACTCTAATTAATATGAATTTTTGTTTTTCAAAACAGCCTCATTGTTCTCATTGAGTTACTTTATATTCAGTAAATGTTATAAATGTGAACTCAAGAATTTATCCTGGCAAAAGACACCTTAAACCTTTTACCAATGCAGTTACCTTTGAAAAAAGGGGTTTGCTGTTGAAAGTAGGGGAAGGGGCACTGGATTCACCATTTACTAGCCAAGTAACTGGGAGACAAGGTTTGTGAGTATCACAAGAAATGATATATTTTAAAAGGTTACATAAGCTGAAAGTCTACGGGACACTGGTTTCCTCCTGCTCAGGACAGTGTGTTAAGACATTTGTGGTTGGCCGGGCGCGGTGGCTCAAGCCTGTAATCCCAGCACTTTGGGAGGCCGAGATGGGCGGATCACGAGGTCAGGAGATCGAGACCATCCTGGCTAACACGGTGAAACCCCGTCTCTACTAAGAAATACAAAAAATAGCCGGGTGAGGTGGCGGGCACCTGTAGTCCCAGCTACTCGGGAGGCTGAGGCCGGAGAATGGCGTGAACCCGGGAGGCGGAGCTTGCAGTGAGCTGAGATCCGGCCACTGCACTCCAGCCTGGGCTACAGAGCGAGACTCCGTCTCAAAAAAAAAAAAAAAAAAAAAAAAAAAAAAAAAAAAAAAAAAAAAAAGACATTTGTGGTTACAAATGCCCAATCGGGCCAGGCGCGGTGGCTCACGCCTGTAATCCCAGCACTTTGGCAGGCAGATCACCTGAGGTCAGGAGTTTGAGACCAGCCTGGCCAACATGGTGAAACCCCGTCTCTACTAAAAATACAAAAATTAGCCAGACATGATGACAGGCGCCTGTAATCCCAGCTACTCCAGAGGCTGAGGCAGAAGAATCGCTTGAACCCAGGAGGCGGAGGCTGCAGTGAGTTGAGATCGTGCCATTGCACTTCAGCCTAGGTGACAAGAGCGAGACTTCGTCTCAAAACAAACAAACAAACAAACAAATGCCCAATCGACTCTCCTCTTTTCATAGTGAACTCTGGCTGAATCAGATGGCCCAAAACAAAACTTTTAAGTTTAGGGCCTGCTTAGCTGTGAATGTAAACAAACTTCGATAGTCTTGGGAAAAGTTGTGATCTACAAAATGGTGTGGTGGTGTGTGGATGGGGACACTAGAGGCAGTGTCACATGAAGATACACTGATACACTTCACACATCTTTGGCATTAGACAGATCTGGGTTTGAATTCTAGCTCTCTTCCTTTCCAACCTTGTGACTTTGGTTGTTTTAACCTTTGAGCCTCAGTGTCCTCATCTACAAAATGGTGATAATAAAGTGTCTATGAAGCTATTTTGGGATAAAATGACAGAATGTACGTACACGTATTTGTGCACAGAGCTAAGCAACTGGTGCTTCCAAATGGTAGCCACTAATTCAAGACAGTTCTTCAAAGGTCAGATGTTGCAGGTAAAACACATTGGTTTTTTTATCATTCTTTCTTTCTTTTTAAGTAAAAGTTATGTCTATGTGATTAACTGGATGACAGCAAGAAGTGGGTTCCTGTCCCGTTTGGAGGAAGGCAAACAGAAATGAAGCCAGTTAAAGCTTTGTGGTGGTGGGGGGTGTGCGTGGATCTCTAACTCCCCAGGGAAAATGTGTGGGCTGGTGCACCAGAGGGTGCCTGAACCTGGGAGACAGCAGATGGCCCACAGCAGCGTGTCCCCTTCCCCTGGCCCACAAAGCACACGAGAAGCCAACCAGCCAGCTCAGAAGCGGAAGATCTAACGTACTACTTCTGCAAATGGAAATCCATATACACTCAATGCAGAACGAAACAGACTCTCACCCCAAAAATATTAGTGAAAGTGCATACACTTTATTATGTACATTGTTGGAAAGGGAGGCCACCTGGAAAAACTCCTGCACTGGCACTGTGTTCCTAGAGCTCCTGCTATGCGTCCCTCCCAAGTGATTTAACTTCAACCTATTGGACTATGAATTCACAAGGCAGAAAAGTCAAGGTCATTTGCTATCTGGAGACAGGAGAACTCAAGGATCCAAAAGCACTGTTACTCTTAAGTTGCAGAAGAGATTTTTCAGCCAGGATATGGAGCCTTCTGGTCCTCAAGGGTAAGCCACCTCACACAACGGATAAAACCATCATTTTAAAATTCAATATATAAGTGCAACTTGAGTTTAAGTTGCACTGCTCCATACCTCTAATAAACTCAGCTAGGAGCCAGGATACATGGTAGTTCAAGGCTTCCTAAAATAAGCTTGAAATTGGGGTACAGAGGAAGGGACATCCACTGGCTGGATGGACACAGTGGTTCAGCTAAGGATAGCTATAAAGGCTCGTGCTGGGAAAGAAAGCTGTTATTCTTAGACTTCTCTAGGTGAACTCAGAGTCTCAAAGAGGAAATGTTACAAATGTCACCTGCCAGCTTTCTTGCCAGTAAATAGAATGCCAGGTTGCTCAGATTCATAGACATTTGCAAAACAGAAGATGTCTCCTAATATTATAGACTAAGAAATTGCTATCCAGAGAAGCTGACCAGTTCCTCTTTCAGCATCAATATACATGACAGAAGAATGACTAGGTAAGTTTAAAAAGATCTACGTCTATATAGATATCGTAAAGTTTGACAGTATCTGCCCAAGATAATTAGACATTATATAGTCAATACATTGTGAATTCCTTATACTATGTAATGAATGGGTTTGTAATCAAGATATTTCACAGTGTCCCACAGTTAACAGCATGCAGATAGTAAAATATAATGGTTTCCTGAAGTTATCTCTTAAAAAAGTATTTTAGTCCTTAAGCTATTCAAATGGATATATAACAATTGCATATAGAACGTAGAGAAAATTTTATTACAAAATTAAAACTATTTAAAACCTGATATATGAAAATAGGCAACAGTGAGAAAAAAGCACTTTTGTGACAAATATTTAGCTAGTTTGAAAGGCAGAACACAGAGGAATCATTTACTCACAAAGAAGGCTCAAAGAAGTTAAAACATGGATGTATTTTTTAAATGACCACAATAGCAGTGAATTTAAAAGTCTTTGAAGGGTTAGAGTAATCTTTTTCATTAGTCTTGACTATTGCTGGTTCTGACAAGTATAGGCAAGAAATGGCTACTCTCAGATAAGGATTATTCTGAAACATGGTCTGGATTTAGAAAATAAATGAACATTAGGCGAATTTTCTTAATTAAGACTCTGCGCCAGGCGCGGTAGCTCATGCCTGTAATCCTAGCACTTTGAGAGGCAGAGGTGGGTGGATCACCCGAGGTTAGGAGTTCGTGACTAGTCTGATCAACATGGTGAAACCCCATCTCTACTAAAAAAAAAAAAAAAAAATACAAAAATTAGCTGGGCGTGGTGGCATGAGCCTGTAATCCCAGCTACTGGAGAGGCTGAGGCAGGAGAATCTCCTGAACCTGGGAGGTGGAGGTTGCAGTGAGCTGAGATCATGCTATTGCACACCAGCCTGTGCAACAAGAGTGAAACTTCATCTCAAAAAAAAAGACTCTCCGGCTCCGGAGTAAGGCACGTTTGACCTAGAGAAGCTGGCTGTGGTGTAAGGTCATCCCTTTCTACAAAGCATTTATCCAGTCAGCAGTGTCAGGTGGCAGTTACAGCCCAGGTTGCCTCTGGCCTGGGCGCTTAGGGGGTTCAGAATGAGTCAGTGGAAGTCAAAACAAGAGGGATCTAACCTACTACATAATAATCTAAACATACAAACTTACTATTTTAAGACTAACAGATTACCTTCTATAATCACCAATTTCTCAGTATTTACAAGCTAACAATTCTTTCACCTATTTTTATAACTGCTATGCATTCTGGGAACACCATAGTTGACATATGGAAAAGGAAAAGCCCTACCCTCTTTTTATGAGTTAAAGGCTCATTTGGTCCCCCACTTCATCCTTCGAAGGGTAGCGCTCATTTCTATGCTAGCCTAGATGGCCGTGTTTTGCCCCTATGATTCCTTGCAGCATATCTATGGGCAGAGGGAAGACAATTGTTGAGTTTTTCTCAGCAGCAATGGTGGTCAGTGTCTGCAGGTACCGGAGCTGAAGGGCTGCAGGAGATTCAGTGATGACCATGGAGGCTTCTTTCAGAGCCCTGGATGCATTCATTTCTCCTTCGGCTGCAATAACCTATGGAGAGGTGAAAGGAGAGGTTGAACTGGAGAAAACCACATGGTGACACGCAGCACTCTTTAACCTGGGGTACGTATACCTCAGGTGGTCCACAAAACTTTCCAGGGTGTACGCCAGAAGAGTTTTAAGGAAATCAGTTTCTACATACTCAGTTTCCATACGCTTCTTTTTCTAAAACTGACTTGCCTGAGTAGTGCCTGGATCAAGACATTCTCTTTTTTTATTTTTATTTATTTATTTTTTGGGACGGAGTCCCACTCTGTCGCCCAGGCTGGAGTGCAGTGGCAAAATCTTGGCTCACTGCAAGCTCCGACTGCCGGGTTCACACCATTCTCCTGCCTCAGCCTCCCAAGTAGCTGGGACTACAGGCGCCCGCCACCTCGCCCGGCTAATTTTTTGTATTTTTAGTAGAGACGGGGTTTCACCGTGTTGGTCAGGATGGTCTCGATCTCCTGACCTAGTGATCCGCCTGCCTCGGACTCCCAAAGTGCTAGGATTACAAGCATGAGCCACCACGCCCAGCCAAGACGTACTCTTTTACTACAGCCTTTCTCCCATTTTCCAAGGTAACAAAGGGATAATTCAAAATACTGAGCAGGATTGAGAAAGCAAGTTTAATGACTGCATGCAAATCCTTTTGCAAGTCAGGAGGATTTCCAATTCTCTGATGAGTACCTTACTAAACTGAAAGCTGACAGGTCGTTATAAATATTTTTTGATGAAAGACTGTGATGTGATTTTTTTAGCACATAAATTCAAAGGGAGTGCTAAGAACTGTATGATACTACTTTGAACAAAACTTCCATTTCCATCTACTTATTTATGTAAATAAGGTTTCAAAGTCCTTATAGCTATAAAAATGAAAAATAGGAATAAAACTGATGCCGAATCCTGTCTCATTCTAGCATTAAACAACAGCCATCTATACATGTACGATTTAATTCTCATTCGTCTTATGAAGACAAGCATTTCTAGTAAACATCAACTTCTTGTACTGGGTGCAGTGGCTCACACCTGTAATCCCAAAACTTTGGGAGGCCAAGGTGGGCAGATCACTTGAGGTCAGGAGTTCGAGACCAGCCTGGCCAACATGGCAAAACCCCGTCTCCACTAAAAGTACAAAAATTAGCCAGGCATTGGGGCAAGCATCTGTAAATCCAGCTACCTGAGAGGCTGAGACAGGAGAATTGCTTGAACCCGGGAGGTTGCTGTGAGCCAAGATCATGCCACTGCACCCCAGCTTGGGTGACAGAATGAGATTCTGTCTCAAAAAAAAAAAAAAAATTGACTTCTTATTTAGGAGAAATTCTGAAATGTTTGTAGAACCTTGTTTTTAGTTACAGGAAATTTTTAAAAATTAAGTCTAATTTATGGACTAAATGTGTTGCAGTAGGTTAATAAAATAATTCATGACAAAATATACATTAGGAAAAGAACTGGGGGAAGTGAAGGTGCAATAACAAACTTAGGTTTAAGAAGAAGAAGAAAAAAAAAAAACAATAAAAAGCTCCTGACCGTTAAGAGTTTACTTACCTATTTTTAATGGATAACTACATCATTATTATTTCTCATTGGGAACATTTAAAAGAATGATGTTAACAGTTTTATTTTAAAATGTCAATATTTACAACATGCCATGAATTATATTCTTGGCAAGTACATAAATTCAAGATGAAAATTTTTACATGCCAATTAAAAACGTTTGATGGGCTTTATAGTTTTTCTAAATTCTATAAGGGGTTTCACAGGCAAAAAAGTTTGAAGATCACTCGAGCAGTGGAGAGAACAGGAGCTCTGGAGTCAAATGGACTTGAGTTCAAATCCCAAATCTAACATTTACCAGCCGAATGTCCTCAGAGAGGTTACTGAACATCCTGAACCTCAGTTTCCCATTCTTAAAGCAGACTAACATGTACCTCAGAGGACCACTTGTGAGAAAGACAGAGAAAGTATGTAAAGTGTTAAAGGAATAAAGGGGGTTATTACAGAGGAATGGCAAGACCTGACTTTCGGGTCCAACTGTGCTTTAATGCACAAAAGATTCAAAGTAGTTACTTTAATTCATAATCCTAGGAGAAGGAAAGGTATTAAGATACCATAATTATCCAGATTTAAAGTACAGCTTCTCCAGGTTATTATCCTCACTTGAATCTTGAAAAATTAGTGGTCCATAATACTCCACGAATATCAGAATTGGAGGCAATGGTCTTATGCCCAGAGAAATTTCATTCACTTACACAGCAAAATTTGGGGGCCTTAAGCCCTGTGTAGGAGAAGCTAGGGATAGAGTGGAATCCCTAGCCTTCTTCAGCTCCTGGTCAGGTGGGGAAGGCAGACATGGAAGTAGATCATTTCATTCCGGTGTGATAAATGCTGACAGATGTATGTACAAGGCACAGTGCTAGCACACAGAAGAAAGAAGCTTTTCCAGAGGGTGACGTGGTGAGGTTATAGAAGTTGAATATTAAATGATAAAATGTTTGCTGATTAGAAAAAGATGAGGAAGAATATTTTAGGCAGAACACATGAAATGGTAAAGCGGTATAAAAATGGTATATTCCAGAAAACTGTCAATGGCTGAATGCTATGGCAGGAAGAGGGGAAAGGTGAGGGATAAATGGGGCCGGGTTCTGAAGTGCAGTGACGGGCCAGGGTGTTTCGTCTTCATTCTGTGGGCAATGGGAAACTGCAGAACGATTTTAAGCAGATAATAACCTCCATCAGATCTAGTTTGAAAAAACTGGCCGGGCGCGGTGGCTCAAGCCTGTAATCCCAGCACTTTGGGAGGCCGAGACGGGTGGATCACGAGGTCAGGAGATCGAGACCATCCTGGCTAACACGGTGAAACCCCGTCTCTACTAAAAATACAAAAAACTAGCCGGGCGAGGTGGCGGGCGCCTGTAGTCCCAGCTACTCGGGAGGCTGAGGCAGGAGAATGGCGTGAACCCGGGAGGCGGAGCTTGCAGTGAGCTGAGATCCGGCCACTGCACTCCAGCCCGGACAACAGAGCGAGAGTCCGTCTCAAGAAAAAAAAAAAAAAAAAAAGAAAAAACTCTCTGATGGATGTCTGAGGTTAGAAGAGAAGGCAGTGAAAGCTGCTAGTGGAACTGCTTTAGAGTGGGTGGTGTGATTCACAGGTGGTGGGGACACAGAATGAAATGGTTTGGGGAGCTATTCTGCCTCCCTGAAGGAGGGCGAATCAATGGAATTTGGAAACTAGGTAGGCGGAGGAAAGGGGGACAGAGGCTGAGACCCAGGTTTCTAGGTTTTGGTTGCATAGGTTAGTGCCATTAATGGAGATAGGATACAGAATACGGTACTCACTGAGAGAAAGCATCTAGTTTATAGGGTAAAAACCTAATTTATCAAAGCCACCCATCACGTCCTGCAGGAACAAGGGTCAGCTCTGCTCAAAGAAAACCACAGAACTGTATTCCAAGGTAGGCACTAGAGAGAATACATCAGAAATCCCCTGCTATGACAGCAGTAGGCTCTGATTTTTTCCATATCATCTCAGATGTCCAATTAGGCACTTTTTTCTTTGGACATGGACCAGCTGGAAAGATACCTCATTTCCCACCACCAATCAATACATAATTGCTTGGCTGAGAAGCCAGACCCAACGGGCTGGGCATACATTTTGTTCATAGAAAAGCCACACTGAGCAAGCTGCCAAAGATGTAAACAACACCACCGGCTTTGTCTAAATACAGGCCAAGTACACTCTGTTGATAGGATCTTAGAGAGCAAAGCAAGCTATTTGTGGGTGTGCACAGTTTTTGTCCAATGTGTAGTAATCTCATAGCAATCAACATTTTATATTTACAGAATATCATTTTAAAGTCTGGCATTTTCATGTATGTGAAATTGGTGCTACCTGTCCCTTCTGTAGACCAGGTGGTCTGGGCAGAGGAAAGGGCAGAGAAAGGTGATCTGTATTTCTGCACTCCACCCTCTCAATTGATAGACTTCTACACCCAGAAACATGAGCCCAAAAGCATGTGCCAGGTGTTTTTCTGAGAGTTATGAAAAGGAAACAAAAGATGATGCAAACACAAAAGAGATTACATTTCAAGCCACTAAAAGCTGGTCTAAACACTTTAAAAACCAAACCTAACATACAGAGAAACACATGGGAGAATCTGTCTTCTTCTGTGACTGGTTTCTTTCACTCAAATTATATGTGTGAGCACTTACATTCATTCTCTTTGCTACGTAGTATGCCTACGTGTGAATAAACCAGACTTCATCCATTCAGCTAGGAATGGACATTTGGATATTCTATAGTTTGGCTCAATGTGCTGGTGTGAACATTCTAGTACATGCCTTGGTAAACATATGAGTGCATTTCTGTTAGATTTATAATTAGGAGTTGGAGCTGCTGGCTCATAGCGTACACAAATGTTCAGTTTGAACAGACGTTGCCAGACTGTTTTCCAAAGTGGTTGTATTAAGTTACACTGCCACCAGCAGAATATGAGAGTTCAAGTTCCTCTCTCACCCACACTGGGTTCTTTTCCGTTCTTTTCAGGCCATTCTGATAGCTGTCTAGTGTGACCTCTGCTTATAATGTGAATTTGCATTTCCCAGATGGCTAATGAACCTAAGGAATTTTTCTGTAAAGTCTCTTAATCTTTAGTTTCTTCCACTCTATCTCACCTTTCCTGTGCAATTTATTTGTTGAAGAAACTGTGACCGCCCTATTTTCCATGAGAATTTCAAGACAATAAGCCTATGGTTGTTGCAGGGTTACTGTGTTTTACAGAAGGGCTAGGCTCATTGTGATTCTATGTGTGAACTCCAAGGCAGTCGCTACCCGGGTTCATGAGCCTGCTTCTAGACTAACCCTACAGCCCCGTCCAAATGGGAGTATGGCAATTCACAATTCTAAGCGGTTTCTTCTCTCTTTTCTTACTGTTATAAAGGGAAGATAGAAACTTTCTTTCCAAACTCTTAAGAATGCTACGGAAAAGGCTCATAGCCCATCCTGGGAAGTCAGTCCTAGAGGAGGCAGTGAGGAGCAGAGGGGAATTCTAATTTCCACTGCCACTAATCAACTGTGTGACCTTGCAGATGTCACTTAACTTTTCTGGGCTTCAATTTTTCCTTTGAATAGTGGAATGGCAAACAAGTTTCATTTTTTTTTAACGTCTTTACTATTTAATTTTTAATTTAATTTAATTTTTTTGAGGAGTCTTGCTCTATCACCCAGGCTAAAGTGCAGTGGCACAATCTCAGCTCACTGCAACCTCCACCCCCAGGGTTCAAGCAATTCTCCTGTCTCAGCCTCCCAAGTAGCTGGGATTACAGGTGCCTGCCACCACGCCAGGCTACTTTTTGTATTTTTAGTAAAGACGGGGTTTCACCACGTTGGCCAGGCTGGTCTTGAACTCCTCACCTCAGGTGATCTACCCACCTCAGCCTCCCAAAGTGCTGGGATTATAGATGTGAGCTCGGCCTCAAGTTTTGTTTTTTAGAGCTAACTCTAAGCAGTTGAGGGTTGTTACCTGGAGTGCTGTAGAAGGGTTCTGAGGCCAAGTCTAAGCTCAGTGGAAAACAGTGCCATGGTTAATTACTAGCATGGCAATAGCAGGATGGAGTGGTAGCATCTGGGCTAGGTATTTGCCACCTATGGAAGATAATCTCTGAGGATCCTTTGGGCTCTGACATTCTATATAGCATATGTATGGTACATTCTACTATTCAATCTGGTTTGGAAATGAGGCTTTTGGCTAATAACATATTCTAGTTAAAAGCAATTCCTAATTTTCAAAACAATTAGATGATAGGGCACATTTAATAACATCGTAAACATAATTTAATCTTCTAAATGTAATGGTTTTGAAAGAAGGCACTTGAGGGTTCTGCAGTACTGTCAGGTTATCATCACAAAGCAACAATGATCCTATTAGGCAAACCTAAACATTCTGGTTAATAGAAAATTCTGAAGTCACATGCCAAATGAGCTACTATCCTATTTGATGCTGGCTAAGAAATCATAGTGACCAGTTTGTGGCTTAAAGGGCACCCTAACAAAAGAACAGGGTTCTGTGGTCAGCCAGTTACCACCAGCTACTACTATTTTCTAACAATAACAAATTGGTTTGCTCCTTGTGTCTTGGGAGATTTGTCAAGTCCACAGCAACTCCTCCGATGAAAACTGCTTCTCTTCTTCAACCCATTCACAGGCATAGGGCTGTGGAACCATATTATTATGCTATCTTTGCACTTTGACCAAAGTTGGACCAAAAAGAATCTCTCTTCCGTGAATGTGGAATTAGGGCTGGTCTGTGTTCTTTAGTGTTCACCTGGCAGACACGTAAACCTGGGAGCTAGACATTCTCCACCACAAGCTATCTACAGTGACACGTAGCACAGGAAAGGGAATGACTAGTTCCCTGAACTGCCTTCTGGTTCCTGTTTTGGTGAGACTTGCCCCTACTTCCTACCCTTGGGTTTGGTGAGATATCCCTGAACTTTTACACATTATCATCTTTAAAGATACTCTTTTCTAGGTTAGATTAACAAATATTTCCTCAGTGCCTGCCAGAGGGGCCATGCCACCCATGCAGGGCTAAGACATTGGCAGATGATGATGAAAAGAAGGAAGAAAAAAGGCAGGTGTCAAAGAGAGAGAATATAAACAAGAGGAAAAGAGAGAATGAGGAATAGGAAACAGTAAAAGGGAAAAAGATCCAGAGAAAAGAAAAAGAACAAAAAAGAAGCCAAAAATAAGTAAGAGATGGGTGGTATGGATGGAATGATGACCCACTTGCTCCGAAGCTGGAATTGTTAATTTATCCTTAATGATGAATTGGGAGAATAAAGTATGGTACACACAGTCATAAAAGAATGAGGTAAGTCTATATGTACTGATATGCCCATAGATATTGATATTAAATGAAAAAAGCAGAGCACAGAACAACATGTGCAGTATAACCCTACTTTTGTAAAACAAACAAGCCAGTAATCCAAAAACCTGGTCAAATAAAATCCAAATACACTCAACTGTTAAGAGTGGTGACCTCTGGGGGAATATGATTTGAAGTTACAGGGAGGGCTTTCACTTCTACTAACTTTACCACTTCAAGATTATTTCAATCTTTTACAACAAACATGTTTCACTTTTTTATAATTATTAATAAAAGAGAAAACTCAGTAAGACAAACAAGTTTTAAGAAAATGTTACCTTGGCGCGGGCCTCACGGGACGCTTCTGCTTCTGCAGCCATAGCTCTCTGGAGCTGCACAGGTAGTTTCACATCCTTGATTTCCACACGCTCCACCTTTATTCCCCAGGCATCAGTGGCATCATCCAGAGTAGACTGTTAGGAAGAGAGAAGACAAGCTAAATCTGCTCAGCCCAGATGCCGACAGAGGCTGTATTCACTGGGATTCGGAGGAGATAAGGTGCTGGGGAGAGTAGTGGAAAGAATGGTGATGCAGGGGCTAGCTCACTGATCCTGATTCTGTTGCTTGCAAGCTAATGTAGGGGTTAGCAAGCTTCTTCTAAAAGGGCCATATAGTGATTGTTTTATTTGTAGTCTCTGTCTCAACTATTTAACCCAGCTGTTGTAGTCAAAAGCAGCCACGGATAATATATAACTAAATGGCTGTGGCTATACTCCAGTCAAACTTTACTTACAAAAACTACAGCCTGTAGGCTACAGTTTGCCAACTCCTGAGCTAATGTGACTCTGTGTAAGCCATATTACTCCTTTGTGCTTCAACTTCCTCCCTTTAGAATGTCACGTGAATGAAACCACACATCTATTTCATAGGTTGTTGTGGATATCAAATACGATCATAGATTTTACCCACAACGAAGTATATACAAATAACAAGAATCCAGACTTACAGCACTCTGTCTTTTCTGAACAAGCTATGCTTAACTGAGTATCTGTAACTCAAGAAAGACTGGAAAGCACAACAGTTATCATTCATGGGACTCACACACAGAATAAAGCTTTAGGAATACCTACACTATCTTGTAGAATAGCTTCTGTTCTAAACAAAAAGGTTATTATTGATTCTGGAAAAAAATACACACTGAAGAAAATTTTTAAAAACTGTACGCATGAGTGTTATTAACTCATGAACCGCTAATGTGAAAAATCTCCCCTCCCACCAAATTTGAAAAATTTTACGATGAAGGAAAATAAAAGGCCACAGACTCCCCACAATTTGAATTAATAAAAGGTTCTCAAAAAACCATTGACCCTTTGCTTCATTTTTCAACTTTTGGGAGGTAACAGCATCGACGCACTCCCCACCTGCATGTTGTGTGCGATTTCTTCTCTGTCAGAGAGGATCTGAGAAAGGTTCTTGGTGCCCAGAACATTCCTCAGAGTAGTTTGTGCCAAAAGACGGGTGGCTGAGTCAGCATTGGTGATATTTGCTACAGCCAGGGTTGCATTCTGAACGCGGTAATAGACCACACCATCCACGCTAATTGTCACTGAATCCTTAGTGAGGATCTACAAGATGAAGGAAGCAATTTTACATCTGTCAATGGTTGTTTTTTTTTTTTTTTTTTAACATAACTGTAAGGAATGTTATTCTACAGAATATCTTATAATACTAGCTGATTTTCTTTAGTAAGACATCAGAAAGTTAATTATATCTTTCAAAATTTAATAAAATAAATGTATTTATTCAAGTCCATTAATTCATTCAATCATACAAATAATATTGAGATATCACTCAACAGCAGGCACTGTACTAGGTACCAGGGATTAAGGTAGGAAAAAACTTGGTTCCTACTTTGAAGGAGGTTAGGGAATCAAAGGAAGCTTTTAGGGGCAGCTGTGCGTGGCAGGGGTGATACGGAATTGAATCTTGAAGAAAGGAATACAATTTTTCTGGGGTGTTGGGTGGAGTGGAAAAACATTTAAGAGAGAGGCACTAGAGAGTCAAGGTTTGATAAACTACAAGTTGCAAAATATTACCCGAACAAAAAGTGCAAGAGGAATGTTTTTAAAGGGCAAGGTCAGCACAAAAACATATTTTACAGCATGCTACATAAAAATGCTAAACACGACCTAATTTTGTTTTAAGCTAAAAAGTTATCTGAGTAAGAGGCTCCAGGAAAACAGTTACATCAATCACTTAAACTTACTGAGACTCAGTTATCTTATTTGTAAAGTAGAGATTAATTATAGTACCTACTTTGCATTGTTGCTAGAATTAGTGTGCTAAATACATTCAAGTGCTCAGAAAAGTTCCTGGCACGTAAAAGCTGTCTTATTATTTCATCTTGGATAATGGTGGTAACTTTACTGAATAAAACCTTAACTTGATTAACTGTAATAAGTTAATTTAGACAATAAATAAGCCAGCTGGGCATGATGGCATACACCTGTAGTTCCAGCTACTCAGGAGGCTGAGGCAGGAAGAGTGCTCCAGCCTGGGAATTCCAGCCTCTCTCACGGACAACATCAGGCTGGCACCTTTCTACTGATCATTTAAATGTCCTTCTCTCTGTGAAACTTTCTTGACTTACTTGGCAGAGTTAAGCACTCTTCCCTTGCACTTCCACTGCACCTTACTGTAGTAACATTATTTATTCACATTTCTGCTTCTCTGAGTATGAATTTCTTAAGGGCAATTCTTGGTAACTCTAGCACTGACAGAGTGTTTGAAACATAGCGGGTAGTCAATAGATGAGAGATGAACTGAACTGAAATGTGGTCCTGAGAACAGTGAATGATGAGGAACAAAGGAGTGAGAGTTAGGAGACCTGAACTGTAGTTCCAGCTCTGCCTTCAGGTCCCTGGATGGCCTCTAGCAAGGCTTTTAACAGATTTGACCTACAGATTCCTCATTTGTGAGATGGCACTAATAATCCTGCCTAATTCTACTCAAATTTCTGTGAAGATGAAATAAGAACATACTTGTGAATGAAGCCCTTTTGAAAGAGTAAGCAGCTATGTAAATGGAAGGTAATAACAACAATGTTGTTAGATGGCTGTTTAGCCCTGCCAGACATCAAAGCAGTGATCCTTTTTTAGTAATCTCAAAATACTTCTAACATGGAAGAGAAGTAGAGGATTTATAAATAAATGTACAGTGTATTACCATCTTGTATGAAAACTAATTATTTCCCATGACATGATGGGAAAATGTGTCAATTCCAAATTCTTGCCACTTTGACTTTGCCACAGCTTCTTTCTAAAGCTACAGCTTCTCTGCCTCCTGTTTATCATCGGCAAGGGTTTATCTCCCTTCACAGAAACTTCACAGGGGAATCAGAAAAAGGATTGCTTGCCAAGTTCTAATCTGCTTTGCATTCAGCAGCTTGCAGAAGAGGAAAGAGCCACTGGAAAGCAGAAGCTTAAACAGCAACTCTGCCAGATGTCTGTAACGTTTACAGTGGAAAATGCCAGAATGCCCAGCTACCCTGAAAGCGGCTCCTTCTGAGACTCGATCTTCCCTAGACGATGGGAAAACATACAGAGAATACGGTGATACTCTAAGTCTTGTTCTTATGAGTAAAATGTGGGCAAAATCACTTCTGGCATCATTAACTTTGGGTGGATTATAAAGTCTGACCTCACCCACTTCTTGGATCAGTACCAACAAGGAAGTTCCTAGGCTGGTTTCTGGTATTTGTGACATGAGAAGGCAACATGGCCAGGCTCCATCACCATGCTGAGTATCTGGCCTTTGGCCAGGAAACCCTGACAGCATTCTTCTGTCCTTCCCACTTCATGTTTTTAGGTTTTCTGTATGCAACGGTTATTATGCCTCCTAAGGACATGGTTGCCAGGATGGCCATCACTTTTTCAGGGGCTATAAGGGAGCTCTGTACAATGCATTTAGCATGGAGCTGTGGAAAAAGCAGCACTATACAGGGAATCCGAAGAGCTCAATTTTAGTCTTGGCTCTGCCACTGTAATTTAGAGGAATTCCTTTGTTTCACTGCAACTATATACTTTCTAGGGATTCTGCCGTGAGTTTCATCTATGATAACATTTGTGAAGTAGTTTGAAAAGGCACAAAATAATCACTAGTATAAAATATTATGTTTTATCTAAAATGCCCAACAAGCAGCTTCTAATTCTTTGGTTTCTAACCAATTTATCTAGAATAAAACCTTAAGAAGAAAAAAATATTATACTAAATAGGGTTTTCTATCAGAAACCCATAGAAGAGAAACGTGGTAATAAAAATGGTGATAGTAATAACAATGATGATATTATTATACTTTCATTAGCATTACACTATATTTTCTAACAATCATCCCTCGGTATCTGTGGGAGATTGATTCTAGGACTCCCAGAGGATACCAAAATCCAAGATGTTCAAGTCACTTATATACAGTGGCACAATATTCGCATACAATTTATGCACATCCTCCTTTATACATTAAATCCTTTCTAAAGTACTTATAATACTTAACACAATATAAATACTATGTAAATAGTTGCTATACTATACTGTTTTTTAAAATTTGTATTATTGTATCATTGTCTATTGCTTTTTTCCCCAAATATTTTTGATTCATGGAGCCAACCATATAATCTATGTACATTTTCCTGTATACTTTAAATCATCTGTAGATTACTTATATTATCTAACACAATACCTACACATCACTTCATTCATGTGGATTCAGTGCCATACTTGTTGTATGATAAATTCAAATTTTGCTTTTTGGATCTTTATGGAGTTTTTTTCCTAATCTTTTCAGTCTGTGGTTGGCTGAATCCCTGTATGCAAAACCTATGCATGCAAAGGGCCAACTGTAATACTAACAGTAAGAACTTATACAGCACTTACTATTTATCAGTCATTGCTCTAAGCACTTCTCAGAACCACCCTATACAGTAGTTCTTACTATTACAATCTCTATTTTCTGGATGAGGAAACTGAAGCACAGATAAGTTAAAGGACTTGCTTAAGGTCACTGAGCTAGAAATGCTGAAGGCAGTCAAGATCTAAAGCCTATTCTCTAGCCAGGCACGGTGGCTCATGCCTGTAATCCCAGCACTTTAGGAAACCAGGGCAGATCACCTGAGGTCAGGAGTTTGAGATCAGCCTGGCCAACATGGCAAAACCCCGTCTCTACTAAAAATAGAAAAAAAGTAGCTGGGCGTGGTGGTGCATGTCTATAGTCTGTTACTTGGGAGGCTGAGGCATGAGAGTCACTTGAACCCAGGCGGCGGAGGTTGCAGTGAGCCAAGATCACACTACTGCACTCCAGCCTGGGCAACAGAACAAGACTCTATCTCAATTTAAAAAAAAAAAATTTAAAATGAATAAAGCTTATGTTCTAACTATGCTGTCCCTCATTGTAAAGCACTTTCACGCCAGGCGCGGTGGCTCAAGCCTGTAATCCCAGCACTTTGGGAGGCCGAGACGGGCGGATCACAAGGTCAGGAGATCGAGACCACCCTGGCTAACACGGTGAAACCCCGTCTCTACTAAAAATACAAAAAATTATTAGCCAGGTGCGGTGATCTACTCGGGAGGCTGAGGCAGGAGAATGGCATGAACCCGGGAGGCAGAGCTTGCAGTGAGCTGAGATCCGGCCACGGCACTCCAGCCTGGGCGACAGAGAGAGACTCCGTCTCAAAAAAAAAAAAAAAAAAAGCACTTTCACATGTGATATCTCAGTTATTCAAAGAAAACCTTACCTCCTGAGGAGGAATATCAAATGAAATAGTTCTCATGTCCACTTTGATGAAGCTGTCAGTACATGGCAGAATAAAAAACAAACCTGCAACAAAGATACACACATTATACAGACACAGCAACCTAATCAGTTCACTTCTCCATTCATTTTTAAGAAGATCAACCTAATGAACAGAAAAGTCATCAGTTCATCTTCGTGAATGAGCCAGAAGCCAGGTACGATAACATTGATTCCTCTTGCTTACTTCCCATATTTGACTGTCCCCACTAAAATCTGTGGAGTTAATTTCCTTAATCCACTGTTGCTATCACTCTTCCCCCCACCGCCCCACCGGGACCAATGCAATCATTTCCCAGGCCATCCTTCTATTTTTTGTAGTTTCTCTCCTATAATATATTTCCTAAGCTGCAAGCAGAGCAATCCCCCCTAAAATACAAACCCTGCCCCACACATGGTCCTGCATAACTCGCCTTTGTTCCCCTCTTCAGCCACTTCCCCTCTCTTCACACCCTGCCCTCTTGCTGGCCGATCTACTTGCTCTGCAAAACTCTCCTCTTTGTTGCTTTGTGTATGTTGCTATTTCCATTGCAAACACCTCCTGTTGGTTAACGCCTTTCAGACCTCAAGACTCAGTCAAGATGTAACTTTCAGAAAGACTTGCCTCAGCCTACTACTAGTTTGGATCAGTAACACTTCTCGGGTCTTCTCTTTTCTCACAGCTCTCTGTGAGTAGCTGATCATAATACTTACCACATAGGATTGTAGCTATCTGTTTCCTTGTTGGTCCCTACCACTAAATAGGGAGATCGTTGAGGGTAGGGACTGTGTTTTAGTTTCCCTTGAATTCTCAGAGCCTGGAACACAGTAGGAGCTTAATTGAAGTTTGCCAAATAAATGACTGAAAGTCTTTCTTTGGTAGAGATTCTAATGCTCAAATTTGTATAGCTGTACTATTCTTGGCCTAAGTGGTAATCTTACCAGCTCAAATGGGAAGGGGAGGGGAAGGGTAGGAAGGAAAGGGTAACAAAAGATTGGCTAGAGCCACTGCTATTGTTATACAACTTCTGCTGCATGAACTATTTTCTAAGACAGAGTAGAAGAGGCCCTCATAAGGGAAATCACATCAATAAAAAAATTTTAGGCTGGGCACGGTGGCTCACGTCTGTAATCCTAGAGCTTTGGGAGGCTGGGGTGGGAAGATGGCTTGAGGTCAGGAGTTCAAGGCTGCAGTGAGACATAAGCATGCCACTGCACTCCAGCCTGGGTGACAGAATGATACCCTGTCTTTAAAAAAACAACTAAATAAAAATAAAAATAAAAAAAAAGAACCTCAGGTTTCAGATCAACAATCTAGAATCCCAGTACTGACCAGGTCCTTTGGCTCCTCCTTGTAAAATGCGACCCAATCTAAAGATGATGGCTCTTTCATATTCTTTTATAATCTAGAATAAAAACATGAATGATAATTTAACATGAAGAGTACAAATATTTACATGCATGCTTCTTAAATATATATTTGTGCTCTAAACAGATCAGATGCCTCATCTTTTTTCTTTAGATCCAGATCATATCTATAAATCATATGTTCACTGTTTATCTTCTCAAAGCATATTTATTATATTCTTACTGATTACAAAAGCAATAGATATTCACTGTATAAATTTAGGAAGGACAGGATAGTATACAGAAACAAATCCATAACCTCACTCCTCAGCTGTTAACATTGTTATTCAGTTACTCATGCAGGCCAGGTACGGTGGCTCACGCCTGTAATCTCAGCATTCTGGGAAACCCAGATGGGCAGATCACAGAGGTTAGGAGTTCAAGACCAGCCTGGCCAACATGGTGAAACCCCATTTCTACTAAAAATACAAAAATTATCTGGGTATGGTGGCGGGCACCTGCAATCCCAGCTACTCGGGAGGCTGAGGCAGGAGAATCACTTGAACCTGGAAGGTGGTGGTTGCAGTGAGCTGAGATTGCACCACTGCACTCCAGCCTGGGCAACAGGGTGACTCCGTCTCAAAAAAAAGAAAAAAAAATAATAATAATCCCAGCTACACAGGAGGCTGAGGCAGGAGAATCACTTGAACCCGGGAGGCAGAGGTTGCAGTGAGCCGCGATCGCGCCACTGTACTCCAGCCTGGGCGACAGAGCGAGACTCTGGCTCAAAAAAAAAAAAAAAAAAAATTACTCATGCACTGTTAATTCAGAAAATAAAAAGCTGAAGTCTTCACAGTTTTTCTTCTGATTCCCTTAAGAATAAATTGATCTGAAAATGCTTGGAACATATTTTATCTTCTTAGAAATATGTAAATGATAGTCATAATATCAAAGTATTAACAACTTTGTAGAAAAAAATAACCAGCACTGAGGGTATTTATGACGTGCCAGGCATTGTGATAAATACATTTAGACACACTAATTCATTTAATCCTTGCAACAGTCCTATGAAGTAGGTACTGTTACTTTCTCCCATTTTACAGGTGAGGAAACAGCAAGGGTCATACAATCAACAGTAAAGCCAGCAGTCAAACCTCATCATCCTAACTCTGAAGAACTTGTTCTCTCAGAACCATCTCACATCCCTGGCCCCAGGAAATTTTTGATGGTGATCCTTACTTTAGCCCACGTGGAAGGGAAATGGCTGAAACAAGTTTTAAGTTTCCATCGTAATAGGTGAGTAGAAGAAATTTTCCAAAAGAAGGATGAAGAAGTAAGAATTATAAGAGAGAGACAGTCTGTCTCTTTCTCACACACACACACAGGCACACACGAATAGGCTTATGGAGGTAGGAGTTGACCCCTTCCCAGAAGTGAAGGAAATGTTCTTTACCTTTATGCACATCCAGATTGAGATTGGGAAAGTTATAACTGTGAATAAGAATGAGAATGCCACCAAAATCCATCCGCAAGGTCCAAGGCCCTTACTGGGGCTGTCTGTTGAAAACAAAAAATGTACAACTCTTACAACTGTTACTAGCATAATCACCACCATCTTCATCCTTACCATTTGCTGAACACCGATGTGCTTGGCATTACACCAGCTGTTTTACATGAATTTCCCCTCTAATCCTCATATAGCCCTTAAGTGTAGGTACTACTTTCCTTTATCTATGTAATGCCATAACACAAGTATATTTCCACATTACTCACTACTTTATTCAGCAAACATTTATTAAGCATCTACTATTTATTAGGCCCTCTGCTTTGTACTGAAGTGATAACAATAAGTAAGACCCAATCCCAGCTTTCAGGGTTAAAGTTTAGTGGGAAAGTCAGACAAACACATAATTATAATATTAGGTGGTAAGTACAGATATAGAGTATCTGTTCAGAATATTTTGAAGACACATAATGAGTTAACTCATGCAGTTAGGATGGAGGTGAGAATGGAATGGGGTGGGGAGGTGATGGTGGCTGTCAGAGAGTTTCTTGCAGGATGTAATGGTAAGAAAATATCAATGAAAAGAAAGTGGAGGCTGGGCGAGGTGGCTCACGCCTGTAATTCCAGCACTTTGGGAGGCCGAGAGGGGTGGATCACTTGAGGTCAAGAGTTTGAGACCAGCCTGATCAACACGACAAAACCCCATCTCTACTAAAAATACAAAAATTAGCTAGGCGTTGTGGCGAGTGCCTGTAATCCCAGCTACTGGGAAGGCTGAGGCCAGAGAATTGCATGAACCCAGGAGGTGGAGGTTGCAGTGAGCCGAGATTGCACCACTGCATTCCAGCCTGGGCAACAGAGGAAGAGTCTGTCAAAAAAGAAGAAAAAAGAAAAGAAGAAAGAGAAAGAATGAAAGAGAGAAAGCAAAGACAAGCAAAGCAAAGCAAAGAAGAAAAGAAAAGAAAAGGGAAAGAGGGAAAAGGCATTAGAGCATTTTAGCTAGGAGTACAATATGATTAAAGGTGAAAACCATATGGTATGAGTATAAAGTTGTTTAGAGCCTCTTTTTAAAAATTACAGCTGTAAAATATTTCCTTAGGTTTATGCAGCATCATTTATTGCACACTTCCTGATTGCACAGGTTGATTTCTTGGTGCTATAAACAGTGTTGTAGTGAACATCTTTGTACATAGTTTTCCTCTCACATTTCTAATTGCTTCCTGTTCCTGTAACATAAAACAGCTTTTCCGTCTCATTACAAAGGTAATGTTGCAAGAAATTCAGAGTATAACAAAGGAGGGAAAAATTACTTTAAATTCAGAGGTATTTTGGTATATTCTTTGAAAACTTTCCTTGTGTACACACCATATTTTTAAATTATTTATTTATTCATTTATTTTTGAGACAGTCTCGCTCTGTTGCCCAGAGTGCAGTAGCACAATCTCACCTCACTGCAACCTCCACCTCCCGGGTTCATGCGATTCTCCTGTCTCAGTCTCCTGAGTAGCTGGGATTACAGCCACCCGCCACCACGCCCAGCTACTTTTTGTATTTAGTAGAGACGGGGTTTCACCACATTGGCCACGCTGGTCTCGAACTCCTGACATCAAATGATCTGCCCACCATGGCCTTCCAAAGTGCTGGGATTACAGGCATAAGCCACTGTGCCCGGCCTTAAATGATATTTTTTAAAATAAATAAATAAATAAATTGTGTAACCTATTTTTCTCCCCTGTAGCTATTTCTCTTTCACCTTCTTTTTTGGCCTTCGTGGCTATGCATTTGTGTTTTTGAAGTTACACTTGCGTAAAGTTTAAAAAATCAAACCATTCTATAAGATTAGTACAAAAAAGGGCATTCCCATGCTCACCTCTTCCAATTTCCTCCTCCTCAAAAACATTTGCTACTTTGACCATTTTGATATCTACCTCCATGTCTCTAAATAATATGCTTTGCGGCCGGGTGCAGTGGCTCACACCTGTAATCCCAGTACTTCGGAAGGCTGAGGAGGGAGGATCCCTTGAGCCCAGGAGTTTAAGACTAGCCTGGGCAACATAGGGAGATTCTTTCTCTACTTTAGAAAATAATAATAATAATAATATGCTTCTGCCAGGCATGGTGGCTCACACCTGTAATCCCAGCACTTTGGGAGGCCGAGATGGGAGGATTGCTTGAGCTCAGGAGTTTGAGACCATTATGGGCAACCTAGTGAGACTCCCATCTCTACTTGAAACTTAAAAAAAAAAATTAGCTTGGTGTGGTGGCACACACCTGTAGTCCCAGCTACTGAGGAGACTGAAATAGGGGGATTGTTTGAGTCTGGGAGTTCGTGGCTGCAGTGAGCTGTGATGCACCCCAGCCTGGGCAACAAAACGAGGAAAGGGAGGGGAGGGGAGGGGAGGGAGGGAGGAAGGAAGGAAGGAAGGAAGGAAGGAAGGAAGGAAGGAAGGAAGGAAGGAAGGAAGGAAGGAAGGAAGGAAGGAAGGAAATGCTTGTTTTGTTACTTCTTGCTTTTTCAGTTTTGAGGATTATTAACTTTCTACTACAGAAAAGGATTTAGTTCTCTTTCCTTCTTCTTACCCCCACCACATACTTATACCGATCTTTCCAATATAATTACATCATAACTTCATTTAGATCAATATGAGATTTTATATTATGAATTTATAAATGCAATTCAAAGCTAAGCCAAGTAGTGAGGTATCACTAGTTTTCTCTTCCTGTACCATTTTTGTTTTTTCTGGAGTTACTGTCTTATTTTTTCCCTTTGTTCAGTTTTCAATGTACTTATTGATCCAACCTTAAATCAATTGCCTAAATTTCCTCTCAAAGGGGTCAGGTATACTATCAATTGTATCTTCTGAAAGAATTCTCTCTCAGGGCCTTGTGTGGACTTCCCTCATCTGGTGTGCACGGCTATCATTCTGCAATTGCTTTCACCATCATCCTGGGAACTCCCATCACCCCATACTTTGTGTTCCTATTTTCTGTATCTAGTGTCATCCTCATTTTTAGTTTGCTTTTCCTTTCTGTAGAGGACATAGGGACTGAGAAGGCCAAGGGATATAACAGGTTTTCTTATCAACCACTTGGAAGGCTTCTGCTGCATTTTCAGGAGCTATTTTAATGACAGAGGGGAGAAAAGGTATGCCAGGCACATGTTACTGCTCAGAAGAAAGGGCAAAATGGCAGTAAGATGGGGCTTGGAATAAATCGGAGGCGAAGAAAGAAGCAGAGTGTTCAGGCTGGGAACATGGGAGAAGAGAAACACATGTTGGCACCCAGGTCAAGTGCTCTAAAACATAGGATGAAAAATCAGAAATATAGTGAGTACTTGGGTTGTATGTGACTTTATAATTTTCTGCTCCTGTGTCATAGTGTGAGGTAAATGTTTTCATGTATACTTAAATAAAATGATCTAAAGTAATCCTGGAGGTTTCTAAGTTATAATTTAGGGGGTACACAGATACTCATCGAGAGAATATTCAAAGCAGAGCCATAGTACTGTTTGTGAAGAAAGCTTTATCTAGTACTACCATAACTGATCATAACAACAGTGGCTGTTTTGAGGGGTTTTCTACATCCCAGGCAGTTTTTAAAGTTACTTTAGACATGTATCTCATTTAACTATTACGACAGCCTGTGAGGGCATTTTTAACTCCCTTTTACAAATGAGTTAACTAAAGCAACATTTAACTTTCCCGAAGTCACACAACGGAGGACCTGGGACTCAAATATGGGTCATCTTACTCCAAAGCCCGTGTTCTAAATTTAACCCTGAATAAAAAAATCCTCATTAAGGATGTTTTCATGGTTGAAGCACTTTCTCAAGATGGTATCCAAGCCGGGAAAGCATGGCTGGAGTTCTGAGAATGAAATCTGATATTTTTACAGAGGAAGTCCTCTTCATGCCAGCCATGCCTATTTATAGCAAAAGACAGTTTCAAGGCTCTGTGACAGACATAGGTCTAGGTTTCCAGGGTGAAATGTATTCCAAACAAGGACAGATTGACCACAAATACTATTTATCTGACACCATTTGGTGCCTTTTCAAATACTGTTCAAGTTTCCCATAACATACTAGAGTAAAAACTCCCTGAGGGCAGGGATGTTGCTTATTCACTTTTACATTCTCAGTGTCTAGCACACTATCCAGCATAGAGTGATATAAAATAAAATACTTCTCAGCAAGTTTTCTAGCTAGATATGTTTTTTTTCTTTCCTTTGAATCTTGATAGCATTTTTTGAAAATTATCTTATGGCACTTATATCTTGTCTAATCTTTTATTTTTTATTTATTTTCAATTGACCTTCCAAAGTGGATTTTAATCTTTTATTATTTTTTAATCTAATATTTTAATTCCTTGTGCATTTATATCCCTTATTACACTGAGATTCCCTGAGAACGAGGAGTAACTGTGTTTGAATTTCAGTTCTGATACTTCTTAGTTGCATGATCTTTACCTCTTTGAACCTTAGTTTCCTTACCGGTGAAAAGTAAAGATTAGTAGGCTGGCCTTGTAGAATACAGATAATGATTAGTAAATTTAGATGATAGTTTTCTGTAATCCTTCTATTTGACTTAAGTGTTTGTATCTTCATGAAGAAAAATGGGAAAATAGCACTTACCCTTTTTGATCAAAAGCCTCTTAAACAATTTAATTTGCCCTTTGCTTCATATCTGCCCCCAGTCTGGCTAGGCTGGGACATTCAAAGACGTTCAAGAAGTTCATTTATGAGGAGATCTACATGAGGACAAGCCAAAAAGTTCACCCCAGTTTTTTTGTGTCAGTTCCCAATGTCACATTGTGTTTTTGAAGACCCCAGATGTGCATATGGAATTGCAAATCACCAGGAACAAGGAATTATGTACATATTTTGAAAACTGGATTTGGTCTTTCACATATGAAATGCTTGGCTAGAAATAATCAGTGTATACACTGGGAAAATGGCACTTTCATATTTTTCTAATGCCTTTAAAATGAAAGTATCCTATCTTCAGCTCTTAAAATTCTTTCCCACCTGGTTACACCTCAAAAAGATACACAGTACCTAAGTTGGGAATGCATCACTAGAGTTCTGAGAATGAAATCTGATGTTTTTACAGAGGAAGCCCTCTTAATTCCAGCTGTGCCTATTTATGGCACGTTGTGCTATAAATGCGTAGCTCAGAGGTGAGGCTTAAACTCTAGCAGGCGTATAAATGAACCCTTAGTCATCTACCACTTCCGGGAATAAAAGAAATTCTCACTCACTAAAATCTCATGAAATTCATTTACTTCAAGTTTCCCATGTATTACTTTAGGACTGAATCCTTCCTACCAGTTTTATGGGGAAAGGGACAAACTGATATTTTGGTTAATACACTTGTTGATATTTTGCTGGGTGAGAACATTCCTAAAAATTAGGGATCCTATGATACTTGGTTGTAAATACTACTTTACCATAGTTTAGAGCAATGGTTCCCAACCTTTTTGGCACCAGGGACCAGTTTCGTGGAAGACAATTTTTCCACGGGAAAGGGTGGGCGAGCATGGTTTTGCGATGAAACTGTTCCACCACAGATCATCAGGCATTAGGTTCTCATAAGGAGCACACAACCTAGATCCCTCACATGTGTAGTTCACAACAGGGTTCGTGCTCTTATGAGAATCTAATGCTGCTGATCTGATCCATCTGTGGCCTGGGAGTTGGGGACCCCTGGTTCAGAGTATTTTTTTTCTTTTATTACCAAAATGGCAGTAGAATAAACTTTTAACTAATCAAAGAAGGGTCTGAATATGGACATAAGCCTATACATTTGAATTTTTGTATTGAACATTCAAGTTGGGCTTACCTCCAGGAAACTCACATACATTTTCTAAAATTGCTTTTTTACTTTAAAAGCAAAAGTTACTACAAAAATTAGAAATAGTAGCTCAACAACCAGAAAAATTATCTATACTTTATCTCTGGATGTTTTTTGCCTTGATATACGTCTTTTAAACCTTTTCTAGCCTACATTTTTTCAATAATGAAAGAATGGTACACACAGTGATTTAAAATATTCTCCCTCCCATCCATGTTACGAACATTTTTTCATTATCAGTACATATTCTTTATCATTATTAAAGATTAATTCCATTGTTTCACATGATGAAATTTGTCGTGTCCAAATTTCTCACTTAGAAACTGCTGCATTGAATATACTTTTAGCAATGTTTCTGTACCTGCTTATTTCCTAGGTAAATTAATTTTTCCGAAAAGATGAAATTATACAACTCTTAAAATTCTCTCATTCTGAAGGTATCTTTTATTACTACTCCTGATAACCACCATTTGTGAATTCCTATGACATGTTAGCCACAATGTAGCTCCTCCTTGCACACATGAGTATTTATAATGTTTACAAAAATCTGTGAAGAGGGTGTAAAATATGCCTCCTGAAGTTCCAAAGTAATAAGGCTAAAGACCTTGTAGGAAGAAACAAAAGAAAACCAACCAAACCATGAAACAAATGAAAAATGCAAGTTGTGTAGTAATTTCTGTTGGGTAAGCTTCTGGAAAGGCAGTTAAACATTCTTTCCAAGATGACAACACAGGCTGATTAGTCCAGAGGGCTGTAGTTGTTCCCGTTCCCCATCAGCTGATTTACTTTCAGATCTATTAACCTTAGCGCTACTGGAAATCATATGGAGTAATAAATCCATTCATTACTGAGACTTTATTATTGTAAAGTTCAAAAGATAACTGGATTTCCTCCGCTGAGAATCTGACTGTGAGTCATAAGCATTATTGTACACAAAAAGGAAAGGATGGGCTAAGGAATTACTGAAATACCTAAACTGCAACAGTTAATGGACACTTTTTTCCTTCTGCCTTCACAGAGTGCAAATAAAACACTTTATGTGGTAAATTGATGAGAGCAGTCCTGCCTGGGTGGGGCAAGACAGAAGGGCTGGAAGTTTAGTCTCAAAAACACATGCTATTCAGTTGTAGCAGCACTTTTTAGGGGTAACAGTAGGTCAAATTGAAAAGTCTTGGCAATTTTTGAAATTTCTTCTTAAAAATATATGTATTCAGGATTAACTGTTACTTTTAGCCACTATGATTCTTCATCAGAGATTCTTTGTCAGGATTGGCAGACTTTTCCTGTAAAGAACCAGGAGCTAAATATTTTGGGCTTTGCAGTCTGTAGCAACTACTCAACTCTACTTTTGCAATGCAAAAGCAGCCATAGATAGTACCTACATAAACAGCACAGCTGTTCCAATGAAACTTAATTTATGGACACAAATCTAAATTTCACATAATTTTCACGTGTAATGAAAAAGTATTCTTTTGTTATTTAAAAATCATTTAAAAATATAAGAGCTATTTCATAACTTGTGGGACATACAGAAACAGAGTCAGCTGGATTTGGACAATGGGCTGTTACACGCTGTTCCTGTTTTATGTCAGCCAACTATTTATTTGAGGAGGAAGACTTGCATAAATTAAATAATGCATTTGATCTTTCTTCTAGCTATTCAAATAAGGGTACATTTCCCAGCTTCTCAGTTTCTCTCTTTTGCTTATTTTGAAACAAGGCCTTTATAAGGCCTGATAAACAAAAACTCCTGGTGAAAATAAGCAAAAGGGCAGGTAGAATAAGTGAATATAAATTCCTCTTCAATTAATCAAATGTTTACTATAACTAAGTTTTTCAAATGACTGGAATTTTAGGAGAAAAAGACAAAGAAGGGAAGGGCATAACAGAAGTGAAGGAAAATAAGAGAAATAGAAGGAGTAAAAATGGAAGAAACAAAAATGAAGACAGCATCCTACAATGAGAGATAGATTTAAAAAGCTGTAAGTAAGAAAGAGGCAGAGTTTACCACATGGTAGGGTCTTGATAAATATACGTTTAAAAATGGTAATGTTTAATTAGAGATCACAACTTGCAATTCCTTTAAGGCAGACGATTTCAAAGCAAACAAGCACACATTATAGCCTGCCTTTCAAATTAATATTTTAATTAGGCACAGCTTAGCTGTTCAAATGCCCTTAGCCTTAAATCTCTACAGAAGAAATTATTCTCTGGGCTAGAGTAGCTACAGGCCAGATGGTATCAAGTTAAAAACCATGAGTGAAGACTGTAACTTTTCCTCCCTGTTAAAATCCATCTATAGGTATAAACGCTAGACCAAAATAACTGATACTGATGAAGCACTATGTGGTTTGAATTATAAAGCTTAAAATGTGTTTACTATGAAATACTAAGGAAAACAAAAGAACTAATACTTCTAAGAAAGATTTGCAGTAACAGTTACTCTTTGCTCAGCTCAAAAAGAATAAGGAAAGTAAATAGCATAAATGTCTTATTTCCTAAATATTTTAAGGATTTTCTGTAGTTTTCCTGCATTCAAATGTTTCAGGCCATACAAGAGGAAAAAACACGTGAGAGCAACAGCAATAATTTTAAATTTGGACCTCTCAGTCTAAAATAACGCTGCAATAGCACTTTACCCTTTTAAAACAATATTTATCACACTTGTAATTATTATATTCAGTTGTCTGTCTTCATGAGATTTTGGTTTTATGAAAACAGTATAGCATAATGGGTTCCCAGATGGCTTGGCCACTTACTAGCTGTGTGATCTTGAGAAAGTACCTTATTACTCAACTGTGCCTCAGTCTACCCATCTAAACACAGGGCTAATAAGAGTACCTCCTCAGAAGGTTAGTGTGATGAGTAAATAAGCTAATATGGAAGATACTTAGTGTATAAGAAGTACTCAAAAAACATTTGTTAAATAGTTGCTGGATGAGTTGAGTGTGTTGTTTCTTTGGGGGAAAGAGAGAAAATAAAAAGACTGCCTCTTACATAAGACAAACTGAAACAGCAGACAGGATCCTGGGATACAGTACAGAACCATCTCCTGCCCCAAGTAGTTGTCAACTGCTTTCCTCAAGTGTTTTCTTTAAAAAAAAAAAAAAAAAAAAAAAATCAGACCTTTTCCAACCGTGAGGTTAGAGAATTCAGGAAAGTAGAAGAATGGGCTGAACATGGCTCACGTCTGGAAGCACCAAAACATTTATGTTCAGGAAAATTGAAGAGAAAAACAATTTAATAATGGGTATTAAGTTAATTAAATTTCATCTACACCTGAAATACATGAAAATAGAACAAAAACCTTCCACTTTTTAAGTTTTTTTTTTCTCCCAGCTCTTTTACTTGGACGTCTTAAAATTACCCACAATTAAGTTTTTCTCATATAAGTATTTGGAGGGTAACATCATTTTCATTTAAAAATGGGAAATGGAAGCAGAAGAAAACTAGATGACAAGGTTCTCAGTTCTTCACTGTGATTAACAGCTAACCAGTGGCTAAAAGCTTGCATTTTTGGTGTTAGATTCCAAATCTACCACTAAATTTTCTTATCAGTAAAATGGGGGAAAAGAACAGTACTTCTTTCACTCAGTTGTTGTGAAGATAAAATGAGAAAATATGAAAAGGGCTTGACACTTAGGAAGTATTCAACAAGCAGTAGCCATTATTATTACCACAACTTTAAGATCACTATTGATAAGTTTAGAAGAAGAAACTCTTTATAAAGTGAATTACCTTTTGGGATCTGGGCACTATGGAGAAAATATCAACTAACAATCTGCTTGGGGACTGTATCTCTGGAGGAGAAACAGACCACACTTGGGGCAGTAAGTCAGCGTTCTAAATTTTCTTGGACCATCCTTCATACAAATCTCTTAAGTGATGGTAGAGGGATCTCAACCCAAAGCTTTTAATTCTAAATTCCACTCCCATTTCACTATACTCTACTACCTCACCATAGTGCTCACTTTAACTGGACCACAAGTTCGGTATAGTTTTCATTGTCTGAGACTTTAGGACTTTATCGGTTGTGTCCTCAAGGATAATCTTTGAAATGTGAGGCCAAATGCTTGGAGTTCAACTTTCTTTCCTAGTCCCAGCAAATAGAGAAAGATTAAAAAAAAATGTAGCAGGAAGTGTGTGTCAATAGATAATTTTCTGTTGACACACACTTCTTTCTTTCTACTAACCATGGACCTCTAACTTCTCTTTCCATGCTTTAATAAATAAAAGGAGATTTCTTATTAGGGACAATATATTATCTTGGCAATTATAATCCTTTTATTGATAATATAAACCCAGACAAATATAATGTCTATCTGTAATAATATATAATAAACATAATGGCTGCGCCCTAAAATCAATAGCTTGGGTTATAACAAACTTAATAAAATCAATGGTAAACAGAAAAACTGCTCCACCAACATAAGGTTAAGGCAAACACTTAATGTTATTTATTCCATGGGGATTTTTATCTCCCTGCCTGCTTCCTTTTTCTTTCAACAAATGTTTTTGTATACCTACTACATACTTGATACTGGGCTACTACAGTGAAGAAGGACACAATCTCTTTCAAAAGTGTGGTCTAAAGGCCAGGTGTGGTAGCTCACGCCTGTTGTCCCAGCACTTTGGGAGGCTAAAGTGGGATCGCTTGAGTCCAGGAGTTTTGAGACCAGTCTGGGCAACATAGTAAGACCCCATCTTTACAAAAAATTAAAAAATTAGCTGGGTGTGGTGGTGCACACCTGTAGTCCCAGCTACTCGAGGGGCTGAGCGGGGAGGATCACTTGAGGCTGCAGTGAGCTATGACTGCACCACTGCACTCCAGCCTGGGTGACAGAGCAAGACTTTGTCTCAAAAAGAAAAAGTGTGTTTAGTTATAGGAGGGGAGGGGAAGATGAGTCAAACTGATAAACGTATTATGTAATAAACATTATGATAGAGATATGCACAGGATACCAGACAGACGCAGAGAAAGAGTATTCACTTTTTTGTAATTACAATAGTTTTCAGGAAATTGCTTTTCCATGCCTTCTTAAAAAAACTGATTTTGAATCCCATCTGTATCACTTTATCAACATCTTTAATTTTTTTTTTCTCAAAGCTGACTAGGAATCAGTGACTGTCTTTTACCATGTAAAACTTATACCATCAAGTGGCACCAAAAATCTATTTAATCATAAATAAATATGCCAGTTTTGTAGACTTGGTCTTCCATAAGTTAATTTATGACCACTGATGGAATAACTCAGATTAATTATTGAAGAAGTTACAAAGTTCTCTCCAATCTGATTGGCTATAACAACTGAAATAAACAATGTCTCGTGATTCTTCTTATTTTCAGACATTCTCCCAAAGGGTTTTATTTGGTTGACATGGCTCTTAATTACAACGATACATTCTTTGCAATTCACTTGCATTATTTCATTACAAAGTGAATACACTGCCTTTAAAAAAAACTAGTCTTGCCCTAGGTCTGGTCCTATTTACCTACCTAGGACTAATTCTCAGCAAAGACAAAGAGGCAGAGTTTAGGCTTTTATAATTCCACTGCTTCCCTCTCAAGCAGACCTCTGGAAGTCATCACTGAAGCTGTGTTCCCTCCAGGCTTTTTTTGTTTATTGTCTCTCAACTTCAGTAAAGTACTGAAGTTAGACAAGGTTCTACATTTTGGTATCCATCTCTGGGATGGGAAAAACGGTTCAGAAAATCAGATAGCCGGGGTTTGAAACCGGGCTGAAAATTTTAGAAACTGTGTGATTTTACCACATGAGCCTTAGTATCCTTATTGTGAAATGGTGAATAATGACTTTTTCCTTGTGGAGCTGTTACAGAATGCAATTAGATAATGTTTGTAAAGCACTTAAACTGTGTTTTGGCACAGGGAAAGCATTCAATAACCTCTATTTAATAAACTCCAGCAATAGCTTTGCTAGTAGTGTCAAATTTCTAAGGTTTACATTAAAAAAAACACAGACTATGCAAAATTTTATTTGTATGTCTAATTTTTGAGAGGAAGCAGTGGTTTTCATTAGATCTTGAAAGATTTCTGCCTAAAAAATAGTTAAGTGTAGAACCAAGAAAAAAAACTGGAAGTTAAAAACTCATCTGTGACCACTCGTCTGTAAATAAACATTAAGTACAAAGATCATGTTGATTCCCAAAGAACTCCAAGCAGATTTCCCACTGCAGTTTCCCACCAGGAGGTCAGGATATTGAGGAATGCATCCTAATACCCACCTTCTTATCTAGGAAAAGACAACTATCAAAAAGGCAGTTACCATCCATTTTTTTCCTATTCAGGTTTTAGAATCAGTCAAATCTAGATTTAAATACAAGCTATGTGACTTTAAGTAATTTAATTTCTTAAAACTATCAAGTTTCATCAAGTATAATACGGGGATTAGAATACCTACCACATCATCTGTTGTGAAGATTCAATAAAGTAATATATACATAAAATATGTGGCACTGGGGGGTCGCGGTGGCTCATGCCTGTAATCCCAGCACTTTGGGAGGCCGAGGCGTGTGGATCATCTGAAGTCAGGAGTTTGAGACCAGCCTGACCAACATGATGAAACCCTATCTCTACAAAAAATACAAAATCAGCCAGACATGGTGGTACACACCTGTAATCCCAGCCACTTGGGAGGCTGAGGCAGGAGAATCACTTGAACCTGGTAGGCAGAGGTTGCAGTAAGCCGAGATTACACTCCAGCCTGGGCAAGAAAAGCAAAACCCCATCTCAAAAAAAAAAAAGTGGGGGCCACAGAGCCTGGCCTATTTAGTTTCAATTTTTGTTGTTGTGGTTGCTATTATTCTCATCAACTCCTCCCTATTACACTCTCCATTTGGGAAGATAATCCTGCAACATTCTTAGTAGAGAAAAAGTGAGGAATAAAGATTTCTATAATTTCTTTGATGCTCCTGGGAAGGAACTGAACACACGGACTCCTGGACAAGAGAAATGGAACTTACAGGTAAAATGCGAGGATAAAGCTGGCTTTACAAATAATCAGAATAGATGACCCCAATGTAGTGTTCTTTGCGGGGTCCTGGAAAGGATCACCCAGCCCTCTAAATTGCTTTCACTGCCACCCTGCCTGAAATTCCGTCTTTAGAAACACTGTAATTCCTCTGGATCACTAAGAGTTCCTCAGTGAATACCAGGACTCCTGAGAGGTCCACCACCTCTCTTTATTAGAACCCCCTCTCCAGAGTACCAGTTTCTCCACAGGGGAAGGAGACTGTGCCACTTGCAACTTCTGCCTTGAAGACTGGGAAGGGAGGGTGGGGGTGAGGGTGGGAGAACTCAGGGTTCCTGGCGAGGAACAAAAGGCAGGAAGGAGAGTTCTCCAAAACGCAAAGGAAAGCGGAGGGGGAAAAATGGGGCAGAAAGTGGAGCTAGAAAGAGAGGTGAGAAGAAAGCCAGACAGACTTTTTCCTTCTGCAAATCGGTCTAAGTTTCAGGAGGTGGGGTTGGGGGAGGAAGGAGTTCACCCTGGGGCCGGGCCAGGGCTGGGTGGGGAGGTGGCCTTCGAGAGGGTGAGTCGGGAAAGAAGGAAAGTAGGCAAAGGGTGAGATGTGGGGGTCCCGGTCTCCGCCTTACTGGCTGCCAGTTCCCTCTGCGTGTCCTCGTCCGCGTGCGTGACACGAGATAGTGCAGCGCTGGCATGGGGCCTGGCATCTGGCGGCCGCGAGATAACCCGAGCCCGCGCGATGGGAAACGTGCCGTTGGCACCCCGCCACCCCTCTATCGTGACTCCAGTCTGCCAAACAAGGTTCGTGATGCTCAGTTTACTAGTGAAGAGCCGCGGCTTTGAGTTCTTGCCCAGCCCGAAGCAGCGGAGACTGGCCAGGAGCCCGGCTGTCAGACCGCGGAGCGCACCCTGCGGGCGGGGGCTCGGTCCACGCGGGAGGGTCAGGGGACGCGGGGCTCACCCTTGAAGGAGTCGGGGAGCCGGTGGGCTTCGGAGTCCGCTGTGTGCCGCTTCTCGGCCATGCTGCCCGAGACGCAGTGGCACTTCTCCGTCCTTGTCGCCAAACCCGGAGCCGCCGGGAACACCCCGAGGAGCCAGGGCCACAAGACCCAGATTGCCGCCCCGCCTCCAATCGAGGTCCCGCCCCCGCGAGACTTGGCCAATCAAAGCCCAGGATCGAGGAGGACACACCTCCGACGCCCCGCCCTCCGGTCCCTCTACAGCGCTGCAGCTTCGCAGTCCCTTCCCGCTAGGTCTGTGGGCTGAGGGGAGTGGCCTGAGGGGCGAGAGCCCCCAAGGCTGTGGGTACAAGGCCGGGCCCCTGCACCGGAAGGGAGGCCGGAAGCCACGGACGTGGAGCGGAGGGTGAGGATAGTGGGGAGGTGGCCGCAGAGGATGACCCGAGGAAAAAGTGCGAGTGAGGAAAAGTCGCCCTGCTGGGCAGAGGTACCGGACCAAGGCGCCTCCTATGGGCTGAGGAGTTAGAGGGAAGAAAATGTCGCCCTGTCATGAGGGCGTGAGGTCCGAGTGAGGGGAGAAGACTGAGGGGCACCGAAGTGGCGGAAGTGAGGGCCAGCAGATCAGCCCCCAACCGAAGTGAACGAACTCGAGTGAGGAGTGTTAAGAAAATCAAAATGTATACATTTGGAAAAGGAGAGGCGGCCGGGCGCGGTGGCTCACGCCTGTAATCCCAGCACTTTGGAAGGCCGAGGCGGGTAGATCACCTGAGGTCAGGAGTTCGAGACCAGCCTGGCCAACATGGCGAAACCCCGTGTCTTCTAAAACTACGAAAATTAGCCGGGCGTGTGACGCGCGCCTGTAATCCCAGCTACTCGGGAGGCTGAGGCAGTTGAATCACTTGAACCCGGGAGGCGGAGGTTGCAGTGAGCCGAGATGTCGCCACTGTACTCCAGCCTGGGCGACAGAAAGAGAGTCCGTCTCAAAAAAACAAAGCAAAACAAAAAACAGGAGAGACTTTATTTCTTGTAAGGACTTACAGCCTACAAGGTGGCCATTCATCAGGCTGGGGAATAGCCAGGACCAGAGACAGGCACTTCGTCGCAGGAGGGGTTGGAGTAGCAGCTTTATGTTGAACAGCTTGGGGAAATATGCATATTCAGCAGGTGACAGGAGGAGCTATGAATATTCATGAGGGTGGTCCTGACACATGCCTATTGAGCAAACATGCATATAACATACAACCCATGTTCACTTTGGAGTGAAGAGTTACCATTTAAATGTTAAATGCCTGGGCTGCATGGTGACCTCCCCATCTATACAAAAAGTAAAAAAAAAATAGCCAGATGGGGTGGTGTGCGCTTGGGGTGCCAACTAGTCAGGACGCTGGGGCAGGAGGATCACTTGAGCCCAAGAGATGGAGGCTGCAGTGATGTATGATCAGATCACTGCACTCCGGCCTGACAGACTGTAAAAAATAATAATAATACATGTATTACAGTTAGACCCCATGCGTCAAAAGGTCTTTTCAGGACAAGAAGGTGTGCAAGTATGCAGTCTGTGTAAACTAGCCATGGCTGGTGCTCTTCCTATTAGGAGAAAGTTACTGAAATAAACCTTTTGTCCCATTAAAGCTGTAGTGATGGCTGGTGGAATAGGGATTCCATTAGTCCACATCTGGTGGAGCTGCAAATTGTTTTAATATTGCTTATCTCGAGGCCAGTGCTTGTCAAGCTGCTAGAGTAAGAGAAAAACCTTGTGGCAGTTAGAACACAGTTTATTCTCTAAGTGAAGGGATGTGTGCCTTAACCTTTACCTGGCATGACCTTAGGTATAATTTGTATATAATTTGGTATCTTATTGTCACAAAGAGTCTCTTCTGTCAGTCTTATGATCTGTGTTTTCACGTTAATGCTGGTCAGCTGTTGTGTCTAAACTCTAATAGGATGAAGGTATAATAAGGTGTCTCTGACCTTCTGTCCTGTCATTTTCTGGGAACTCAGTTTTAAAGTTTTCTGGAGTCCCCTTGGCCGCAAGGGAGTCCATTCAGTTGGTGGGTTCATTTATTCAAACAAAATCTTCTTGGAGCATCTTCCATGTGGCAGGGGGTGTGCTAAGGGCCTGGTGGAGTTTACCTTATACTCTAGTGGGGAGATGGGCAACAAACAAGTAATTGAATCATTACACATGGTGAAGGGAGCTGTGAAAGGAGTGGAATATTCGGAGAACAGCAAAGGTTAGGACAGGGGAACACCTCTGTAAGGAAGGGGCTTTGAGATGTCGCCTGAGAAATGAGAAGGAGCCAGCCTGGGGAAGGGGAGTAAGCGGTGCAGGAGGTGGGAAAGGGTATCCCAGGTAGAGGGAAAAGCATGTGCAAGGGCATTCCCAACCTCAAGCGTTCTCTCGGGTTGTGGCTGAAGACCTCATATTTGGAAAGTGTGCTGTGTTTGCATTAGACTCGTTCTATTGCAAAGTATGTTAATGTATGTTAATACATTAAATAAAGTATGTTAATGTATGTTAATTCTATTGCAAAGTATGTCAAAGTATGTTAATGTACACAAGGTGCACTTATAAAAACATTCGATTTTGAAGTAAGTACAGATTCACAGAAAGTTGCAACAACAGTACAGAGAGGTCACATGTCCCCTCTACCCAGTTTCCCCCAATAGTTACATCTTACTTAACTAGAGTATCAAAACCAGGAAATTGACAATGGCACAAAATGTATTTATAGTTCTGTGCCATTTTAACATGTGTAGATTGATATAACCACAGTAATTGATACAGAACTATTCCATTACCACAAAGGTCTCCCTCAGGAGGAGCACTTTTTTCTTCTTTTTTAATGTGCTCAATATTTGGCGGTGTACTACCCAACACCTTGTGGTGCTTAGGTCATATGAAATGGTAGACTTTCTCTCTGATTTTATAGCTTTGGAGCTTTGTAACTATCCAGGTGGAAACTGGAGCAGACACAACAGGTGTTAAGAGAGGCATTAAGATGATCTTTGCTTCCAGGAACAGGCTCCAGTGTGTGATCAAAACCTGACTCAGAGCTCGCAGTTGACTTCTAGTCAAATACTGGCCAAGAACTGTTTGTATTCCTGGGATGGAGTGCAGCTTGTGCAGTCACTTTGTTAGCCTTCTGCAGAAGATAAGGAGGGGAGTACAGTAATTTAATGATCCCTTCTCTCTAAATCATCCTTGAGAAAGTCCATTGCCTCATTTTTTCCATTCTGTAACGAATAAACCCTGGAGACATGAACTTCCCATTTATCCTGTCATTCCCAGGAAACAGGAGCAAATGCACAAGAAGCTAATTCAACCCTTCAGTAGAGGAGGCCTTGATTACAAATTGCATATTGTGAAAAAGAATTTAGGTTTCAGTTTTGTTGCAAAGGAAAATGGTATTTCAAAATGAATTTAATGTCTGTACCCCTATCAGTTACCTAACCCCAAGTCTCAAGACAATCTCAACAGCGTAGTGTCCCTTCTGGAGAATTAGAAGTGTCTCCCTTTGGGGCAAAGACTTTGGTAAACACTTTTTGGCTCTGGTTTGAGATTGCATCAGTTCTAAAACTAATTCCTGGCCTTAAACTAAGAACAAGCTTTGACTTGATTTTTAAACTGCTTTTAGAATAGAGTTTCCAATTTTTTATGTAAATATGCTTACTTTCACTTGCCCATGAGACTGGTGTATTCTGGCTTTCTTGTGCATATTATGTTATAAATGTATCGATTAAAGGTACTTTTAAAATCAATTTCTTACTGTTAAGATTAGAAAAAATAAATATTAGCACATCCCTTTCTCCTTTTGGAGGATTTTTAATCTGAAATTTTCTCCCAGTAATGATTAGAAGTTAGAATGATTTTTTTTTTTTAAAGAATATTATGGCCAGGTGCAGTGGCTAGCACCTGTAATCCCAGAACTTTGGGAGGCCGAGGTAGGCAGATCACTTGAGGTCAGGAGTTTGAGACCAGCCTGGGCAACATGGTAAAACCCTGTCTCTACTGAAAATACAAAAAATTAGCTGGGCATGGTGACGCATGCTTGTAATCCCAGCTACTTGGGAGGCTGAGGCAGGAGAATCGCATGAACCCGGGACTCGAGGTTGCAGGGAGCGGAGATCATGCCACTGCACTCCAGCTTAGGCAACATAGTGAGACTCCATCTCAAAAAATAAAATAAATAAATAACATTATGCTTTTAAAATGGAGACATATAAAATTGTGAGTGCTTTGCAGAGAGAATTACTTATCACCTCTAACAAAACTGCTATTACAATTTTAGTGAATTTTTCCTCTAGTTGTTATTTAAAGGATACTTTTATATAGTTTTAAAATCAGAGTAGATGTTCCATATTTCCTTTATGTTTTATTTTGCTGTTATTTGCCTAGCATATTCAGGGTACCAAATTAAGTATTGATTGATGGTAATAGTGATAACATTAAGATGTGGAGATCAGGTTAAAGACAGATATGCACCATGAATCCATAATTGAATAAGTCAGAAGGAAATTTAATTAGCCTTTTTCCTGTGTCCATAGCAGTGCTTTAATAAGAACAACAGAAAAGTCTTTTTTTTCCTTTAAATTGCTAATCCAGGATGTTCTCGATGATTTTATGGAAGTCAGCTAACTAAATACCTTGAGAGAATAGCAATACCATCAAATTATATCTGTCTGTGACATTTTCTCTAGGATGGGACTAACAAATTTGATCTTTTTTTTTTTTTTTTTTTTTTTTTTTTTTTTTTTTTTTTTTTTTTTGAGACGGAGTCTGGCTCTGTCGCCCAGGCTGGAGTGCTGTGGCCGGATCTCAGCTCACTGCAAGCTCCGCCTCCCGGGTTTACGCCATTCTCCTGCCTCAGCCTCCGGAGTAGCTGGGACTACAGGAGCCCGCCACCTCGCCTGGCTAGTTTTTTGTATTTTTTAGTAGAGACGGGGTTTCACCGTGTTAGCCAGGATGGTCTCGATCTCCCGACCTCGTGATCCGCCCGTCTCGGCCTCCCAAAGTGCTGGGATTACAAGCTTGAGCCACCGCGCCCGGCCGATCTTTTTTTAAAATATGTATTAACTCACACTTATTGCATTACAACAAGGTTTTTGTCTTCTTAGCTCTTCTCTTTTTCAGGAAATTACTCCAGGATTTGAATCATCACAAGAGATTAACCAGAGGATTTTATATACTTGGGCTGTGGCAGCAGACTAATTACACCACAGCACTAGGTAAGATAATGGGAGTCCGGATCCTCAGGACTTATGAAAATAAAAAGCATTTCTATAATATTAGTGCTATTTATTGGAGTTATCTATGAAAAGAATCTTATTAATCTGCTTTTTTATTAGTTCACTTAGCAAATATTTATTGCATACCAACTATGTGCCAGGCATTGTTCTAGGTGTTTGGGCCACATCAGTGACCAAAAAAGATCAAAATTCCTGTCCTCATGGATCTTACATTCTAGTATTCCTTTCCACTTGCATTAGCTTCCTAGGGTTTCCATAACAAAATACAACAGACTGGGTAGCTTAAACAACTGGAATTAATTTTTTTTGTTTATAGTTCTAGAAGCTAGAAGTCCAAGATCAAGATGTTAGCATGGTTGGTTTCTCCTAAGGACCATGAAGGAAGGATCTGTTCCAGGCCTCTGTCTTTGACTTGTAGATAAATGTCTTCTTCCTGTGTCTTCACATTGTTTTTCGTTTGTGTGTCTGTGTCCAAATTTCCTCTTCTTTTTTTTTTTTTTTTTTTTTTTTTTTGAGACGGAGTCTCGCTCTGTCACCCAGGCTGGAGTGCAGTGGCCGGATCTCAGCTCACTGCAAGCTCCGCCTCCCGGGTTCACGCCATTCTCCTGCCTCAGCCTCCCGAGTAGCTGGGACTACAGGCGCCGCCACCTCGCCCGGCTAGTTTTTTGTATTTTTTAGTAGAGACGGGGTTTCACCGTGTTAGCCAGGATGGTCTCGATCTCCTGACCTCGTGATCCGCCCGTCTCGGCCTCCCAAAGTGCTGGGATTACAGGCTTGAGCCACCGCGCCCGGCCACAAATTTCCTCTTCTTAGAAGGACACCAGTCATATTCAATTAGGGTCCATCCAATGACTTCATTTTAACCTAATTACCTCTTTAAAGATCCTGTATCCCAAGACAGTCACGTGCTGAGATATATGGGGTTAGGACTTCAACATGTGAATTTTGGGGGAACACAGCCCATAATACCACATATGACTACTATGTATCCATGTCTTTGTATTGTCTGTTTTTTCCTATCCACATCCCTGAGATATCCAAAGCCATTTATGTTTACTTGCAAAATGTGTCCAGTGACTTGTAATTATGAGTGATTACTTTTCTAGGTATGACTTATTATTTTGAAAGTTTTACTTTTCAATTGACATATAATACAGGTATACATTTTTGGGGCACATGTGATAATTGAATACATTCATATAATTTGTAGAAGTCAAATCAGTATAATTGGGATGTCTATCACCTTGTTTGTTTTTTATTTATGTTAGAAATATTTGAATTATTCTCTTTTAGCTATTTTGAAATATACAAGACATAATTTATTTTTAAGCTGTACTAGAAAGTTCTTTTTTTTTTTTTTTTGAGACGGAGTTTTGCTCTGTCACCCAGGCTGGAGCGCAGTGGCACGATCTCGGCTCACTGCAAGCTCCGCCTCCTAGGTTCACGCCATTCTCCTGCCTCAGCCTCCCAAGTAGCTGGGACTACAGGTGCCCATCACCACGCCTGGCTAATGTTTTGTATTTTTAATAGAGATAGGGTTTCACTGTGTAAGCCAGGTTGGTCTCGATCTCCTGACCTAGTGATCTACCCGTCTCGGCCTCCCAAAGTGCTGGGATTACAGGTGTGAGCCACCACACCTGGCCCTTGAAAGTTCTTGGTTAAGAAGGATTATTCTACTTGGAATGATGCTCCATCTAGTGTTCACCATATTTGACTACTTTTGTTAAAGTTTTAAAAATGAATAAAGGGGAAACTATATTGAAGAAGGGGTCCTCTATTTAACAGGTTGTTACTCACAGATCACTATGGATTCATAGAAGAAAAAAAAAGATTGTTTCAAATACCATATGTGGGAGGAAAGAGCAGTCTATATAAGACATTACTTTTAATAACTCAAGAAATATCATTACCATCATTTACTGTCACCACCAGCTATGATGTACTTTTATCCCATGAGGAAACTGAGACTGAGTTTAGTCATTTACCCAGAATTTCACAGATCTTGGTCAGGTACAAGTCAGTGATGGAGATATTGTTTGCCCTACATACACTGTGTAATTCCTGAATTTGAACCCTTAATCATTCAGAATAAATAAAAAGAGACAAAAAGACACAAACTTTTCCTGATGCACTTTTTAGATATGAAGCTGCTCAAAGAGCTTAACAGCGGGAGTGGAATGAACATACTGGACTCATCAAAATGTCATATAATAGACAATCTAAATAGGCTTATATATATTAAATAATTGAATTAATAATAATGATAATTTCTAGAACAGAAACCATCAAGCCCAGATGGGCTCATTGGCAAATCCTATCAAATATTTAAGAAAAATATTATTCCAGTGCTCTATAATCTTTCAGAAGATAGAAGCAGAGGAAACACTTCCTAACTCATTTTATGAGGGCATAATTACTCTAATACCTAATACCAAAATCAGATAGAGACATTAGAAAAAAAGAAGACTACAGACAAATATGTCTCATGAACATAGATGCAAAAGTCCTCAACAAAATATTAGCAAATCCAATCCAATGATGTATAAAGATAATTATGCATTATGACCAAGTGTACTTTATTCTAATAATGCAAATCTGGTTCACCATTTGAAAATCAATTAATGTAATCTGTCATATCAACAGGCTAAAGAAGAAAAATCACATGATCATATCAATAGATGCAGAAAAAGCATCTGACAAAAACCAGCTCTCATTCGTGATCAGAACTCTCCGCAAACTAGTAATAGAGGGGAACTTACTCAACTTGATAAAGAACATATGCAAAAATCTTTCAGCTAACATTGTACTTAATGGTAAGAAATTGAAGCTTTCCCACTAAGATCAGGAGCAAGGCAAGGACGTCTCCTTTGACCAACCCTTTTCAACATCATATTTATTGGAAGTCCTAGCTAATGCAATAAGACAAGAAAAAGAAGTAAAAAGTATACAGATTGGGAAGAAGAAAATAGAACTGCCTTTGTTTGCAGATGACATGATTGTGTATGTAGAAAATCTGAAAGAATTGACCAAAAAAAAAAAAAAGAGAAAAACCCTCCTGGAGCTAATAAGCAATTATAACAAGGTGGCAAAAATAGGTTGATATACAAAAGTTAACTGCTTTCCTGTATGCCAGCAACAAACAAATGGGATTTGAAATTAAAAATGAAATTCCATTTATAATAGTACCCCCAAGTTAAATACTTAGGCATAAAACTAACAAAAATATTTAAGACCTTTATGAGGGAAGTTATAAAACTCTGATGAAGAAATAAAAAGCTAAATAAAAGGAGAGAGATTCCATGTTTATGGATAGGAAGACTCAGTATTATCAGGACATCACTTCTTCCCAACTTGACGTGTAGATCCAAGGCAGACCCAATCAAAATCCCAGAAAATAGTTTCCTGGATATCAATAGATTTTTAAGTTTATAAGGACAGGCAAAAGACCCAGTATAGCAAACATAATATTGAAGAAGCACACAGTTGGAGGACTGTCACTACCCGACTTCAAGACTTACTATAAAGCTACAGTAATAAGGACAGCATGGTATTTGCAAAAGAATAGAAAAATAGATCAATGGAACAGAATAGAAAGCACAGGTATAGACCCATACAACTGATTTTTTATAAAGGAGCAAAGGGAGTACAATGGAGAAGAGGTAAGTTTTCAACAAATGGTGCTGAACAAGGAGATGTTCACATGCAAAAAGATGAATGTAGACACAGATCTTAAGCTCTTCACAAAATCAGCTCAAAATGGATTTTAGACTGAAATGTAAAATGCTAAACTATGAAACTCCTAGAAGAAAATCTAGATGACCTTGGGTTTGAGGTGAATATTTTAGATCTAACACCAAAGGCATACTCCATGAAAGAAATAATTGATTAGCTGTGGGGAAAAGAAAGAGAGATCAGACTGTTACTGTGTCTATATAGAAAGAAGTAGACGTAAGAGACTCCATTTTGTTCTGTATTTGAGATGCTGTTAATCTGTGACCCTACCCCCAACCTTGTCCTTGCAAGAGACATGTGCTATGGTGACTCAAAATTTAACGGATTTTGGGCTGTGCAGGGTGTGCTTTGTTAAACAAGTGCCTGAAGGCAGTATGCTTGTGAAAAGTCATCACCATTCTCTTAATCTCAAGTACCCAGGGACATGTACACTGCCAAAGGTCACAGGGACCTCCGCCTAGGAAAGCTAGGTATTGTCCAAGGTTTCTCCCCATGTGACAGTCTGAAATATGACCTCGTGGGAAGGGAAAGACCTGATCGTCCCCCAGCCTGACACCCGTGAAGGGTCTGAACTGAGGAGGACTAGTGTAAGAGGAAAGAAGGCCTCTTGGCAGTTGAGATAGAAAAAAGCATCTGTCTCCTGCCTGTCCCTGGGCAATGGAACATCTCGGTGTAAAACTGAATTGTATGTTCTGTTTACTGAGAAAGGAGAAAACCACCTTAGGGCTGAAGGCGGGACGTGCTAGCGCAATGCTGCTCTTTATGCACTAAAAAGGTTTATGGAGATGTTTGCATATGCATATCAAGGCACAGCACTTTTCCTTAAGCTTATTCATGTCACAGAGATCTTTATTCATATGTCTTACTGTTGGCCTTCTCCCTATGATGATCCTATTATCCTGCCACTTCTCTTTTTCTAAGATGGTAAAGATAATGATCGATAAATAATGAGGGAACTCAGAGACCGGTGCCGGCGTGGGTCCTCTGTATGCTGAGCACTGGTCCCTTGGGCCCACTTTTTCTTTCTCTATGCTTTGTCTCTGTGTCTCATGTCTTTTCTCAAGTCTCTGGTTCCACCTAACGAGAAACACCCACAGGTGTGGAGGGGTAGGCCACCCCTTCAATAAGCTGTACTTCATTAAATTAAAAACGTTTGCTCTGTGAAAGCACATTCAAGAGAATGAAATGACAAACCACAGACTGGGAGAAAATATTTGCAAAATAGATTTGATAAAGGACTGGTGTCCAAAGTACTCTAAAAACTCACCAAAGAAGACATACAGGTAGCAAACAAGCATATGAAAAAATTGTCAACATTGTGTGCCATCAGCAAATTGCAAATTAAAATGAGATACCACTATGTACATATTAGAATGGCTCAAATGCAAAACATTAAAAACACCAAATGCTGGTGCAGCAAGAAGTCTCATTCATTGCTGCTGGGAATGCATAATGGTAGAGCCGTTACACAGTGCCAATCATAATCTGAAAGACAAAAATCCCAAATGCCATAATCTCAAATGCCTATGAAGTGTTTGGTTGTGTTTTTATGTTTCTCAGTCAAACCTCCTTTACAAATGTAAGTAAATGTCTTTAAAAAATTGTTTTTTAATTATCTTTCCAGAATTATGTTGTGATTTTGGTCTATCAGGATTGGGATTTTGGGGATTTTAGACTTTAGGATTTTGATCTTTTGGAATTCAATATTTGATATTACAGCATTTGGAATTGTATCTTTCAGGAGTATGGCCCAAACCCCAGCCACTGTAGAAAACCGTTTGATAATTTCTTAAAAAACTAAACACCCAGCCACTGTTGAAAACAGTTTGTCAATTTCTTAAAAAACTAAACATACTTTTGCCATACAATCCAGTAATCATGCGCCTTGGTATTTACTCAGATAAGTTGAAAAGTTATGTCTACATAAAACCTGCATACAGATGTTTATAGCAGCTTTATTCATAGTTGTCAAAAATTGGAAGCAACCAAATTGTCTCTTGGTAGGTGAATGGATAAGTAAACTGTAGTACCTCCAGACAATGGAATATTTTTCAGTGCTAAAAAGAAATAAGCTATCGGCCGGGTGTGGTGGTTTACACCTATAATCCCAGCAGTTTGGGAGGCCGAGGTGGATCACTTGTGCCCAAGAGTTCGACACCACCCTGGCCAACATGGCGAAAGCCCGTCTCTACAAAAAATAGAAAAATTAGCCAAACGTGGTGGAACATGCCTATAGTCCCAGCTGCTTAGGGGACTGAGACAGGCGGATTGCTTGAGCCCGGAAAGGAGAGGCTGCAGTGAGCCACGTTTGTGCCACTGCATTCCAGCCTCGGCAACAGAGTGAGACCCTGTTTCTAAAAAAAAAAAAAAAAAAAAGAGAGAGAGAGAGAAAAAGAAAAAGAAGCCATCAAGCTATGAAAAAACATAGAGAAACCTTACATGCACATTGCTAAGTGAAATGAGCCAATCTGAAATAGCTATATGACTTCAACCATATGACATTCTGGAAAAGACAAAACTATGGAGACAGTAGAAAGGTCAATGGTTGTGAGAGATTAGAGGGAGGGAGGAAAAAATGTGAAGAATGTAGGGAATTTTTAGGGCAGTGAAACTATTCTATATGGTACTGTAGTGGTGAATGAATGTCCTTATATGTTTGTCAAAACCCATAGAATGTATGATACCAAAAGTGAACTCTAAAGTGAACTATGGACTTTGGATGATAATAGAATGTCAATATAGGTTATTTGATTGTAACAAAGGTAAGAGGTGTTAATTGTGGGGGGCTGTGTGTGTGTGTGTGTGTGTGTGTGTGTGAGAGAGAGAGAGAGGGAGCAAAGGTCATATAGAAATTCTCTGTACTTTCTGCTCTATTTCACTGTGAACTTAAAACTGCTCTAAAAAATAAAGTTGATTTTTTTAAAAAGCATACTATCAATAAGCCACCCAGACTTCAATCTGTTTCACTCTTGAATGAATTCACATCAGGCATCCTTTTTATATAACTTTAAATTGATTTTTTAAAACTAGATTTAGAATATAACACTGGTGATCCTGCCAGACAAAAAAGCTTCTTGTAAACATACATGCCATTAGGAAGCAAAAAAAAGGAGGAAGTTAAATAAATAAAAGATACATAATAAATAGCTTCATATTTAATGAGTTGATCCCAGAATGTCATTTGGGACTAGCTGTCCATAAAATATCCTCCTACTACCCTTGAAATATTTTTTCTTGGGTCTTCAGACATAATAGCTGTGGAGCTACTGGGTCCAGTTACTGTATCACTGGGTGTTTTACGAGTGCTATTTGTTTGTATACTGTAACTTTATTTATTTATTTATTTATATTTATTTATTTATTTATTTATTTATTTATTTATTTATTTTGAGTTTCGCTCTTGTTGCCAAGGCTAGAGTGCAATGGCATGATCTCCGCTCACTGCAACCTCCCCCTCCTGGGTTCAAGCGATTCTCCTGCCTCAGCCTCCTGAGTAGCTGGGATTACAGGCATGCACCACCACGACCAGCTAATTTTGTATTTTTTAATACAGATAGGGTTTCTCCATGTTGGTTAGGCTGGTCTCGAACTCCCAACCTCAGGTGATCCACCCACTGTGGCCTCCCAAAGTGCTGGGATTACAAGCGTGAGCCACCACACCCAGCCAACTTTATTTTAAAAACCTATTTTGGCTGGGCGCAGTGGCTCATGCCTGTAATCCCAGCATTGTGGGAGGCCGATGTGGGTGGATCACTTGAGGCGAGGAGTTGGAGACCAGCCTGGCCAACATGGTGAAACCTCATCTCTACTAAATATACGAAAAATTAGCCAGGCATGGTGGCATGTGCCTGTAATCCCAGCTACTCGGAAGGCTGAGGCAGGAGAATCGCTTGAACCCGGGAGGCAGAGGTTGCAGGGAGCTGAGAGCATGCCACTGCACTCCAGCCTGGGCAAAAGAATGAGACTCCAATTAAAAAAAAAACAAAACTAAAACAAACAAACAAAAAAGCCTGTTTTGAGAAGTCAGCAATGGTCAGTTCAATATTGGCCATTAAGTAATGCAAGCATTGTAATGTAAGGTTTGATTATTGTATTTGTGTTACCTATCATTTTACAGTACTAAATTCCCATAGACCATGACAAGTTACCTTTAAAGTTACATTCATGTTTTACCTTTCTTTATATTGACTATTCTCCATTTACAGAGAAGAGGTAAATGAGTGAAATATTAGCTACTATAAAATAATAGCTACCATGTCTATAAAATAATAGACTACCTGGTCTACAAGAGGCCAGTAATCATATTAATAGCTTTATATAATTATCTCCTGTAATCTTTGCAAAAAGTCTGCATGATAGTTCTCAGCCCTCTTCTAAACTGAGGGAACTGAGGTTCAAAGAGATCAACTAATTTGGTCCAAGTCACACAGGAAGGCAATATAGAGTAACGGTTAAGTGCACAGTCTTTGCAGCTTAATTGCCTGTATTAGTATTCTTGTTCCACCATTTCCTAAATCTGTGACCTTGGGCAAGTTACCTAACTTCTTTAATGTCATTTTTCTCATCTGTAAAATGAAAGACTAAGTGAAATAATTCATGTAAAGTGCTCATCACAGTGGCTGGTACAGGGTGAGTTCTTTATAAATGTTAGTGGTTATTAAAAGTAATTGCATATTACACCGTCATTGTATATTCTTTTTATTATTACAAATAGGTGGCAACATGGATTTAAACTTAAGTCTCCCTGACCCTGAAGTTCCCTTCTTTTCCTTTATTCAACTCTGTCTGTGTAAATTTTTAGTCGTTGATGAAGAGAGGACTGATTCTCGTAAGTGGGTTTGCCTCTGTGAAAAAACGGATTTGCCTGTTTATCAGTCAGGATAGGTTAGGTTTTGCTGCATTAATGAACAACTTTTATATATCTTTAGTTTATCACAAAAAAGTTTATTTCTCATTTCCATTTTATGTCCTATGTGACTTGACTGGGAGACTTTTTTCATTATAGTCACCCAGGAATCTATGCTGATGGATGCTCCATTTGCCATATGTTTTATCATGGCCAAGGCAGAAAAAAAAGGGATATGGTGACTTCTGCACTGGTTCTTAAATATTTCTTCTTAGAAGTGATATGTGCCACTGCTACTTATAATTTCATTGGTCAAAGTCAGTAGCATGACCGGGTCTAACTTCAAGGGCTTTAGGAAAGAGAGGAGAATTAGACACAAGTGAGCAGCATTAATTACCACAGTGGTCAGGTGCGGTGGCTCACACCTGTAATCCCAGCACTTTGGGAGGCCAAGGCGGGCAGATCACGAGGTCAGGAGATCAAGACCATCCTGGCTAACACGGCAAAACCCCGTCTCTACTAAAAATACAAAAAAAATTAGCCAGGTTTGGTGGTGGGCGCCTGTAGTTCCAGCTACTTGGGAGGCTGAGGCAGGAGAATGGCGTGAACCCGGGAGGCAGAGCTTGCAGTGAGCCAAGATTGTGCCACTGCACTGCACTCGAGCCTGAGCGACAGAGTGAGACTCTGTCTCAAACAAAAAACTACCACAGCAAATTGAACTTTTTGAGTTTCTTAATTTGATATTTCTCTTTTTGATTTCTAAATTTCTTGTGTGTATAGATTCATCTGGTAAAAACCTAAAGATAACTTCATAGAAATGGTTCTCTTTCAGAGAGGTCCATCGGAGTTATCTGGATACATTTTCCAAAATGATGTGCCCAGGCCCCACCCAAGACTTAATGAATTGAAATATCTGAGAATCAGGCTCTGGGCGTGTACATTTTGAAAAAGCTCCTCGGATGGTGCTGACTTGCACTCTGTTGTGTTTATGCAGTAGTAAACTGATCCGTGTTTTCAAGGATCTTGCTGAAAACAGATGGGAGGAAACTGAGCTGAAAGGATCAGAAAGAGGAAGGGACAAGGCAGAAATTACAACTCAAATGTGGCAGGGTTCTCAGCTCAGACTTAAGCTGTACTTACCTTAGAAGTTCGCATGGGGAGATATATCTGGGCATGCCTAGATGACTGGTGGGTCAGTCATCGGGGTTGCCTTTTTATAAGGGAACATGGATCCTTCTGGGAGAAACTTCATCTTAAATTGAGAGACTTTTTTCCCCAACATTTAATTGAAAAATTTTTAATCATACAGAAGGTTGAAAGAATTTGCCCACCATTTAGATTCAATAGGTGCTATCATTTTGCTATATTTGCTTTATTTGCTAATTTTTTTTTTTTTTTTTTTTTTTGAGACGGAGTCTCGCTGTGTCTCCCAGGCTGGAGTGCAGTGGCGTGGTCTCGGCTCACTGCAAGCTCCGCCTCCCGGGTTCACGCCATTCTCCCACCTCAGCCTCCCAAGTAGCTGAGACTACAGGCGCCCACCACCACGCCCGGCTAGTTTTTTGTATTTTTAGTAGAGACGGGGTTTCACCATGTTAGCCAGGATAGTCTCGATCTCCTGACCTCGTGATCCACCCGCCTCGGCCTCCCAAAGTGCTGGGATTACAGGCTTGAGCCACCGCGCCCGGCCTATTTGCTAATTTTTATAGCCACTGATGATCATTACCTGAACCAATTATTTCATTGAGGAGTGGGCATTGGCAAATGGTGATTCTTCTGATGTATCATTTCTTCTACATTTATTATCTACATTCATCTATTAAAAGAGAGCTTCCCTTTATCAATTGGAGATGAAGTATATTTTCCGAAAAAGACATCATAAATGCTTCATTATTTTAATTTGGAAACAGTTTTCAGGAACCTATGTTTGGTTTAAGGACAGTTGACCTACATTGTAGTGAACAGATGAGCTGAGCATAGCAGAGGCTTGTGCATATTTTTCTACAGCCCCACCCTCAGAATGCTAGAGCAAGGTAGCCGCAGTGAAAAATAGTGTAGAAATTGCAGTGGCTTATCACTGAGGACAGAAAGACTTGGCAGCATGATCTTGGCTCACTGCAACCTCCGCCTCCCGGGTTCAAGCAATTCTCTGCCTCAGCCTCCCGAGTAGCCGGGATTACAGGCGCCTGCCATCACACCTGGCTAATTTTTGTATTTTTAGTAGAGACGGAGTTTCACCATCTTGACCAGGCTGGTCTTGAACTCCTGACCTCGTGATCCACCTGCCTTGGCCTCCCAAAGTGCTGGGATTACAAGCGTGAGCCACTGCATCCGGCCCAAAAAGGTCCTGTCTAGGTAAAGGAAACACATAGGTGAAAGTGATGGATAGAGTTTGAAAAGAAGAGAAAAGATGGCAGGTGGCTCAGATTGAAAGAGAAATTCCAAATATACTAGTTAACTAGTTGAGAGAACCAGAGAATCTCTGGATATTTAATGACGGGCTTAAATAAGCTGATCTTTGTTGGAAGTCAGCATTGCATGAATGGTTGAAGGGCAAAAAACATGATATATCTTTTTATTTGTTCAAGTCTTCTTTTGTGCTTCTTAGTGCCGTGTGATGTTTTTTATGGTAAACACTGAGATTTAACAAAATATAAATGAAATGTTTATTCTTGATAAAATTAATGGCTCCTGAAAAATTAAAAGATCTAGAAATAAGAATTCTTTTTTTTTTTTTTTTTTGAGACTTTGAGACGGAGTCTCACTTTGTCGCCCAGGCTGGAGTGCACGATCTCCGCTCACTGCAAGCTCCGCCTCCCGGGTTCACGCCATTCTGCCTCAGCCTCCAAGTAGCTGGGACTACAGGCGCGCACCACTACGCCCGGCTAATTTTTTGTATTTTTAGTAGAGACGGGGTTTCACCGTGTTAGCCAGGATGGTCTCGATCTCCTGACCTCGTGATCCACCCGCCTCGGCCTCCCAAAGTGCTGGGATTACAGGCGTGAGCCACCGCGCCCGGCAGAATTCTTTTAATCTATACTGAATGTAGGGATTGTGGTTACTAAAAATTAGTCAAACCATATTTGGGAATTAAAGAAATAATGATTGCCAGCTGGGTGTGGTGGCTCACACCTGTAATCTCAACACTTTGGGAGGCCAAGGGAGGTGGATCACTTGAAGCTAGGAGTTTGAGACCAGCTTGGCCAACCTGGTGAAACCCCATCTCTACTAAAAAATATATATATATAAATTTGCTGGGTGTGGTGGCGCACACCTGCAATCCCCACTACTTGGGAGGCTGAGGCATGAGAATCACTTGAATGTGGGAGGCTGAGGTTACTGTGAGCCTAGATTGCACCACTGCACTCCAGCCTGGGTGACAGAGCGAGACTCTGTCTGTCTCAAAAAAAAGAATGATTGCTTTTTCCCTTTCACTTACAGTTTTTTTTGGAAAGATAAAACAAAGTGACTTTCTTGTTATCTCATGTTTCTTGTAAACAGTGATTTCTTGGTAGAGAAATGAAAATTGTTTCTTAATTGGAAGAAAAGAACTTGACAGCTATTGCTATGGTTCTATTTTTATTATTTATTGGCTAAATGTACATAGACTGAAAGGAAAATTAAAAGACAAACTAGACACTAAATCTGGAAAACAGTATATGTTATAATCTGCATTTCATACAATTAAGGGATAATTTTATACATATTTCCTCAAACAGTAATATAATTAAATTATGCTTAGTATTCAACAAAGTGATTAGAATTCAGTTATAGTGGTACTTAGCTTTTAAAAAAAATATAAAAGTTACCATGTTTTTACAGAGTGGAAATATAGTAATTAATAAAAGCATTCAGTTGTGTAGGCTATTTTCTTTCCCCCTAGGGAAGTTAATCAGTTAGTTTTGTGCTCCATATGCAGTCGTTGGATCATTTTAAAATTATCAATGATCATTCCTAAATGTGTCAGTGAAAAGCACCAAACTTTGTAAAATAATTTGAAGAGATTTATTCTGAAACAAATATGGGTAACCATGGCCTGAGGCACAGTCTCAAGAGGTCCTAAGAACATGTGCCCAAGGTGGTTAAGTTACAGCTTGATTTTATAGGTTTTATGGAGACATATAACATCAATTATTACATGTGAGATATACATTGGTTTGGTTCGGAAAGGTGGGACAACTCAAGATGCGGAGGGGAAGGAGGGAACTTCCAGGTTATAAGATTTTCTGATTGGCAATTGATCGAAAGAGTTATTATCTAAAGACCTAGAATCAATAGAAAGGAATGTCTAGGTTAAAATAAGGGGTTGTGAAGACCAAGGTTTTATCATGCAGATGGAGCCTCCAGGTAGCAGGCTTCCGAGCTTATCAGACCCGAAAAGGTGCTACACTCTTAGTTAATTTTCTCCTGGATCAGGAAAAAGACCTGGAAAGGAATGGGAATTCTCTATAGAATGCAGATTTTCCCCACAAGAGACAGCTTTACAGGGCCATTTCAAAATATGTCAAATAAATACATTTTGGGGTAAAATCCTTCAATTTGTTTCAGGGTCCGCTATCCATTATGTGATGCTATACTAGAATCAGACTGGAATTTGATGTCCTATTGCTACAAAAAATCTGTTTTGTTAGTCTTAAGATCTCTGTTTTAGTGTTAATGCTGGTCAGCTGTACCTGAATTCCAAAGCAAGGAGGGTATAATGAGGCATGTCTGACCCCCACTTCTCATCATGGCCTGAACTGGTTTTTCAGGTTAATTTTGGAATGGCCTAGGCTGAGGGAAGGGTCCATCAGCTAACTGGGGGTTTAGAATTTTATTTTTGGTTTATAACTAATTATAATAAATGAATATAAAAATTTAAATAAAATATTTAAAGCTGGAATTTCTAATTTGTTTTGAAAATTTAATTAAATACTGGTAAACATCTTATAAAAATAAAACTAATTATGACTTTAGAATTAACACCCAAAGGTCAGTATAAAACTGGGACCCCCAAACTCACTATGCTAAAGAGAATAACTTACTTCCTACTTATTACATCTAGACATATACACACATAGATTCAAGAGTAAGTAATATGAGCTGGGCATGGTTGGCTCATGCCTCTAATCCCAGTACTTTGAGGGGCCAAGGAGGGGGAATCATTTGAAGCCAGGAGTTCAATATCAATTCTGGTGTTAGCAGAAAGGGTTCCTGATCCAGAACCCAAGAGAGGATTCTTGGATCTTGCACAAGAGAGAATTCAGGGCAAGTCCATAGAGTAAAGTGAAAGCAAGTTTTACAAAAGTAAAGGAATAAAAGAATGGTTACTTTCATAGGCAGAGCAACAACCTGAGCTGCTGGTTGGCCATTTTTATGGTTAATTCTTGATTATATGCTAAACAAGGGGTGGATCATTCAGGAGATATCCAGGAAAGGGAGGCAATTCCTGGAACTGAGGGTTCTTCCCCCTGTATGTATGTATGTATGTATGTATGTATGTATATTTTTATTTTCGAGACAGAGTCTCTCTCTGTCACCCAGGCTGGAGTGCAGGGCCATGATCTTGGCTCACTGCGACCTCCACCTGCCAGGTTCAAGTGATTCTCCTGCCTCAGCCTCCCAAGTAGCTGGGACTATAGGCATGTGCCACTACGCCCAGCTAGTTTTTGTATTTTTAGTAGAGACAGGGTTTCACCATATTGGCTAGGCTAGTCTTGAATTCCTGACCTCGCGATCTGCCCACCTCAGCCTCCCCAAGTGCTGGGATTACAGATGTGAGCCACTGTGCCCAATCAGTCCCCTTTTGGACCATACAGGGTAACTTCCTGATGTTGCCATGGCTTTTGTAAACTGGTGGGAGGGTCTGTTAGCATGCTAATGCTAAGACACTCATTAATTAGTGTATAATGAGTATTGAGGATGACCAGAGGTCACCCTTGTTGCCATCTTGGTTTTGGCCAGCTTCTGTACCACAACCCACTTCACTGGCAAGGTCTTTATGACCTGTATCTTGTGCTGACCTCCTGTCTAATCCTGTGACTAAGAATGCCTTAACCTCCTGGGAATGCAGCCCAGTAGCTCCCAGCTCCTATTCAAGATGGAGTCACTCTGGCTTAAACGCCTCTGACACTGGCAACATAGTGCGATGCAGACTTAAGAAAAAAAAGTATTAGCCAAACACGGTGGCTCACTCCTATAGTTCCAGCTAGTCAGGAGGCTGAGGTTGGAAGAGCTCTTCAGCCCAGGAATTTGAAGTTACAGTGCGATATGATCATTGCTGCTACATTCCAGCCTGGATGACAGAGCAAGACCCTGTCTCTACAAAAAATTTAAAAAAATTTTTTTAAAGTATAATACTAATTGTTTAATATTACAGACTGTTTCTTAGCTACCATGTATAACAGTGCTGAATAATATACCAATTAGTGATTATCACTGGATATTCCAAGTGAAACCTGAAGAGAAGCCAAAAAAAAGGGACATTTGACCCTCTGAGACATTGGTAAGGTATCTATTTCATTCATGCTCTCAGAGAGGAAGGATTTGTCAAACTAATTTATTTGTATTTTCTCTTCCCAAAGTGTTTCTGCTTTTGTCCAAATTTTCTTTGTTGTCCAAAGCACAGTCTGTCTCTGACAGCAGAGGTACAACTCACACACCTAGATAGCATGCCAGGGTAGTCACTGTTTTTTGTTTTTTTTTTTTTTGAGATGGAGTCTCACTCTGTTGCCCAGGCTGGAGTGCAGTGGTGCAATCTTGGCTCACTGTAACCTCTGCCTCCCGGGTTCAAGTGATTCTCATGCCTCAGCCTCCTGAGTAGCTGGGATTATAGGTGTGCACCACCACACCCCGCTAATTTTTGTATTTTTAGTAGAGGCAGGGTTTCACCATGTTGGTCAGGCTGGTCTCGAACTCCTGACCTCAAGAGATCCAACTGCCTTTGCCTCTCAAAGTGCTGGGATTATAGGCATGAGCCACTGTGCCCAGACAGTCACCTTTTATTTTGAGCAAGAGCTGTGGAGAAACATTTACTTGGAGCCTAAATGAAGCTAGTGTCACAAAAGGGAATATTTGAGGTTATAGCTTGCACTGGGGCAGCTCTGAGTGCTGGATCGTGAGTGACATATACCAGTGTGTTTTCTCATAAGTTGACAGCCTTCTCTCGATGATACATAGAGCCCTGTAATGTGTGGGGCCTAGGTGCCCAGTTCTAAAGTTGGCATTGAGTCTTAGCATTAAGTATGCACATGTTCAGATCATGCTTCTATTTTCCAGTACAGTAATCATTCCCACAGCTGTTTCTTTTACTTTTACTTTTTCTTTTTCGTTTTTATTGAGACAGGATCTCATTCTATCACCCAGGCTGGAGTGTGGTGGTGTGATCAAGGCTCACCGCACCCTCAACCTCCTGGACTCAGGTGACTCTTCTGCCTCAACCTCCTGAGTAGCTGGGACCACCAGTGCGTGTTACCATACCTGGCTAATTTCTTTTAAAATTATTTGTAGAGACAGGGTTTCATTATATTGCTCAGGCTGGTATCAAACTCCTGGGCTTAAGCAAGCCTCTCACCTCGGACTCCCAACGTGCTAGGATTACAGGTTTGAGCCACCGTGTCCAGCCACACGGCTGTTTCTATCATTCTGTATTCCAGAGATCACCAGTTCTAGTCTTCTGCAGGGGTAGTTGCTCAATGTCATGAGTAAGAGAGGGGAACTACAGATCTACCTCCTTTTAAGTTTTGTATTAGTTTTTTTTAATTTTGAAATAATTTTAGATTTATAAAAGTGTTGCAAAGATGGTACAGAGAGTTCCTGTGTACTCTTCATCAAGCTTCACTATTGTTAACATTTTTCATAATCATGGTGCATTTATTGAAACTAAGAAATTAACATGAGTACGATGCTATGAAGTAAACCATAGACTTTATTAGGCTCTCACCAGTTTTTCCGCTAACGTCTTTTTTTCTGTTTCAAGATATCACGTTGTATTTGGTCATGATGACTCCTTAGTCTCCAATCTGTGCCAGTTTTTTTGGTCTTGTCTTTCATGACCTTGGCGATTTTTGAAGAATAATGGCCAGGTATTTTGTAGGATGCCCCTTAACTTAGATTTGTCTGATATTGGGATTTGTCATGATTAGACTGGGAATGTGGGTTTGGGGGAAGAATACCACAGAGGTGAACTGCCCTTTCCATTGCATCATATGAGGGGTGCATGATATCCACGTGACTATGAGTGCTGATGTTAACCTTGATCACTTGGTTAAGGTGGTGTCTGAAAGGTTTCTCTTGTTACTCTTTTTCCATACTTTATTCTTTAGAAGAAAGACACTAAGTACAGCCCACAATCAAGGAGTGGAGAATTCATTTTAAAACTGCATTCGACCAATACTTATTTAATACTCCCCTACCCCCACTTGCAAAAGTTCACTTGGTTCCTGACCCTTTAGAAGATTCTGTGGTATATATCAGCTTAGTTTTTGGCTTTTCCTACTGTATCCTAAGTCATTTTTCTGTTTTCCAGTCTCCAAAATTTTGTTGCTATTGTCTCTTTTCTTCTCTCTGTATTTATAGGTTTGTGAGTTTTTGGGGTTTTTTTCTTTAATCCCTTTACTGCAGCTTTAGTGGGGCTTCAGAGAGATTAAAATAGGATTTTTATGTTCAATCTGCCTTCTTTATTTGGAAGTTCTGGGAGAAACATTTTTGTATGTGTGTGTGTGTGTGAGATAGAGTCTCACTCTGTTGCCCAGGCTTGGGTGCAGTGGTGTGATCTTGGCTCACCGAAATCTCCACCTCCCAGGTTCAAGCAATTCTCCTGTCTCAGCCTCCCGAGTAGCTGGGACTACAGGTGCATGCCACCACACCCGGGTAATTTTTGTATTTTAGTAGAGATGGGGCTTCACCATATTGGTTAGGCTGGTCTTGAACTCTTGACCTCAGGTGATCCAACCCGCTTCAGCCTCCCAAAGTGCTGGGATTACAGGCATGAGCCACCGCGCCCGGCCAGAGAAACATTTTATCATCATCAAAATTGATATTTAATCTGTGTTTAGATTTGCCATTTCTGCTTGTCATAGTTCTGCCATTGATATAATACATGAAATTACTGAATACTTTTTGGGCACCATTGTTACATTTTGTAAAGAATTGTGAACAATCAGAAATTCAGTTCACAGCTAGAGAAGAAAGTCTTCTAGTATTGGCTGGTGTGACTAGTACTAATTTTCAAAGGTAAATTAGGGTTACTGCTATAAAGCAGGGATTACAATGGGGTGCTTCTGTATACTCCAATGCCCAGTTACTAAGGTTACCAAAAAACAAAGCGGGATTGGACACCTCAGGGGTCAAAGTTTGAGTCAGTCCACCGGGCAAAGAACCTTAACTGGTATAAGCTAGCCAAAGGCAACCTAAACTTGAATGGGTAGATAAGGGGAGTTACAATATCCGCTATGGCTTCTTGACCAGTTACATAAAGGAGGACTGTAGCTCTCTGTGTATCTGCTCCCTCTCCTTTCTCTTTCACCTTTTGTTTTCCTACACTTTTATAGAGTGTTTTGATATCAGATATGTTTACCATTTACTGACTGAGTTGCACTTTTTTATTTTTTATGCATTTTTATAATTTTTATTACTTTTTCAATAAAGACAATGTATTTGTTACTACATCTATGTAATACATCTGTGTGGCTTATAAATATCATTCTGTACTGTACTCAGAACAGCAGATACTGTTCTGTACTCTGCTTTCGTCACTGCATAATATATACTAGTGCACAGGAAGAGTCCTTCTTTTTTTCAGCTCTGTAGATGTACTAATATTTATTTAACCAATGCCCTATAGAAAATGTCTTGAGTTTGTTTCTCATTTTTGGCTTTACAAACAATGCTGCAGTGAATAACTTCATATGAACCTCATTTTTGTAGCTGTATTTGCATAAACATTCTCAGAAGTAGTAGAGATGTAGAGTATCAATTTAGTATTATAATGTGTCCAGAGTACATTATAATAACATTATATAACAGGGATTATCTATCATCTGTTTTAATAGGGACAATCAGGAAAATAGCAATCATTTCTAGTACTTACAACAGGGAAAATTTAATGCAGGAAAGTGGTTACCAGGTGTTGGAGGAACTGAGTACCTAACAGAGAAAGGAGAGCAATTCAGATATTAGTAACAACAGAAAACCATTGCCTGTAGCCTGGAAAGACAAAAGTAAGAAGACAAGAATCACTGAATTCTGGAGCTGGAGGTCATTTACTGGAGGCTAGGGTCTCTATGGACCTGTGTGATGAGAACTGGAGCCGCTGAGGGGATGCAGTCACTGCCAGAGAAGTGACTGAGTTAGAAGAGGAAGGGGGAGAAATGCCCTAGTTTATTCCTATTCCTTTCCTCTTCATCCTCCAATCTTTCAGAAACCAGCTGACAGTGAGTCTGGGAATCACAATCAATGGGGCAACCCCTTGTGATACAAAGCAGAGCAGGAAAGGGCAAGGAATGCATTTCAGGACAAATGGACTCAGAATCTATATTGTTCACCCCTTCTGCTACTCAGCATTCAAGTTCACCCTTCTACCCATGTTTGATACCTTCATACTTCTGTCCGTCATACAAACAAGAGGAGAGACACCAAGTCCCATCAATCATTGTATCCATCTCAAGTTTGGGATCTACTGGTGATCCTCATTCCTTCCCATCAGGTGTGGGTGTGTCTTTTTGTGGCCTGGTGACCTACGAACTAAATTGTAAATTAAGCAACCACCAACACTTTCCATACAAAACTGTGGGGGAAGGGAAAGGGGACAAAATAGAAAACATTGGTTAATATATACATAACAAGTACACGTGAATGCTACAATTCTTGTTGCTGTAAAAAGTCACAAGGATTAAGTGGATTTTTATCATTTCCTCCTTCTACCATTTATTCCATATTTCCTTTGTTTTTAGCTAGGACTGCAAATGGTTTGGGTTCCTTACTTGCAGGATGACTGTATCAGTCAGGATACAGCCAGAACAACAGAAACCACAGTTGGCATTTCAACAGAAATAATTTAACATAAGGAATTGGCTAAGGAGTTTGGGGGAACAAAAAAAGCAAAAAAAAAAAAAAAAAAAAAAAGTCGGGAGGCAGATATTGAACATAGACATAGTAACTATAGGAGGAAGCTACCACTCCTACAGGTGAAGACACAAAAGGAAGTTTGCACAAAAGGAAACTTAAAGGAGAGGCATCTCAGACTTCTGAGGAGGGGCCACTGCCTAACTCTTGCTGGATCATTGATAAGATATGTTGAGGCTGGTTCTAGGAATGCCAAAAAAGTTGAGTATTATAAATGATAGCCACTTGTCAGGAAGGAAGCATATTTCATCTCACTCCTTCTGCCTTGAAGAACTAACAGGAAACCAATTGGCAAAGTAGAAATATAGTTCTCATAGTCCCAGCCCTGTGGTCATAAAGAAGAGTATAAATGTGTGAGTTTGGACTGAGAGACAATGGCATAACAACTGGGACAGCTCATTACCTTGCTTACTTAATATTCACACACAACTTTCTCTGTATTTTTGAGCTTCCCATACAGCAATTTGAAAATGGCAGCTTTTTCTTTAGCAAGATACTGCTATCCTTTGTAGAAATTGACACTCTTGGCCGGGCGCAGAGACTCATGCCTGTAATCCCAGCACTTTGGAAGGTCGAGGCAGGTGGATCGCTTGAGCCCAGGAGTTTGAGACCAGTCTGGGCAACATGATGAAACCCCATCTCTACTAAAAATTTAAAAAAAAAATAGCTGGGTGTGGTGGCACATGCCTGTAATCCCAGCTACTCAGGAGGCTGAGGCACAAGAATAGCTTGAACCTGGGAGGTGGAGGTTGCAGTGAGTGGAGATCACACCACTGCACTCCAGCCTGGGTGACAGAACAAGACTTGGTCTCAAAAAAGTAAATAAGTAAAAATAAATAAATTGACACTCTCACCCTTTCCCATAAACAGATGATCCCAAATTACATTAATCTCTGGATTATGTGTTAATTACTCCTTAATTCAGTAAAGTCCCTTATGAACATTCTGTAACCTAAAGATGAAATTGTAAAGTTAACAATTGCCATTAATTTTAAAAATTACAGTGGGAAAGGAGAAGAAAAAAATGTTTATACAGAAATACATAAATACACATTTATACATTAAGCAAGTAAGAAATAATGCTTAGTGGCCGGGTGCGGTGGCTCAAGCCTGTAATCCCAGCACTTTGGGAGGCCGAGACGGGCGGATCAAGAGGTCAGGAGATCGAGACCATCCTGGCTAACACGGTGAAACCCCGTCTCTACTAAAAATACAAGAAAATAAGCCGGGCGAGGTGGTGGGCGCCTGTAGTCCCAGCTACTCGGGAGGCTGAGACAGGAGAATGGCGTGAACCCGGGGGGGCGGAGCTTGCAGTGAGCCGAGATCGCGCCACTGCACTCAGCCTGGGGCACAGAGCAAGACTCCGTCTCAAAAAAAAAAAAAAAAAAAAAAGAAATAATGCTTAGTTATTAGTCTTTATTTCTGTCTAGTCACGAGCCTGTGGTTAGTGTCCCTTCCTCCCCAGTTCATTTCATGCTTCCTGTACTCTGAACTAGCATTTACCAAGTGGTGTGATCCAAACTGTCATTCCTGAAGGGTCTGAATCTTCAGTGGTCCTGTCTTTTCTTGGTTATTGTAGTTTACCACATTAACTTTTACTATCAGCAATGGGAATATAGGGGTGCTATGTACCATGAATGACAGCATCCCCATCTGTAGTCCTTCCTGGCCTCACTTTGTAGCAGCAACCCAATGTTTCTTTAGTTGTCAGGATCAGTCACTCCATCCAGTAATTCCCTTCTTTGCCCATTGGTTCAGTTGCATATAGAATCTAAAACCGCCATTTAGCTGTTAGAAATTCAATGGAAACATTCTGTCTTGGGAATAAAGCAGAGTTCAAGTTATGGGAAGAAGAATTCTGTGAAGAAGTGTAATAGTAAGAGAAGCCACTTTCTCTTCTACTCCTTGACTATGGACTTGTGTACTGTGGCTTTGGGAGAAATAGTGCCATACATTGGTCAATGGCTCAAAGCATATATTGTTCTTTGCAGACAGGCCCAACCTTACAAAATGTTTCTCAGCTCAGGTTGTAACTGAGTCTGTAGTAGGCCATTCCATTCTTATATTGGGCCAGATATTTCTAGATGGTGGGATGTGCAGTAAGACTATTTCTTTCTATGATTTGAAAACTCTAATTACACTTCTAAGATGTGTTCCTTAGAAGCTGTGTTGAGTAGGATACCATGATATTGAGTAAGGAATTATGTGGTAGTGTTGGCAGAAACACAGTGGCAGGAAAGGCAAATCCATACACAGAATAGATGTCTATTCTAGCACAAACAAATGGCTTTCATTTCCATGATGGAAGGGGTGTTTATAATCAATGTACCAACACGCAGTTGGCTGATCGCCTTGGGAAATGGTGCCATATTGGAGACTCACAGTTTAGATTCTGTTCTTGATAATTTGGGCACTCAGTGCCAACAGATTAGCTTGGTGAGGGGAAGTCCACTTTGTTGGGTCTGTGCTTCATTTCTGCCACTGTGACCATTTTGTACATAAGCCCATTAAAACAGAAGATGAGGAAAGATGCTGACTGATAGTCCCAGAACAAGTCACTTTGTTCCCCCCTATTGTTGAAGCCTCCTCTACAGTGGATGTACCTTGGTAAGCACTCACACAATTTCCTTCACATTTAGCACTCATTCTGAAAGATCTGTGCGTGTGTCTCTTCTTCAGTCTTCCTAGTTATCAATCTTCCAGGCTTGTTCTTTTCAATTTCCTGACCAGGTGACCAAAGCATTATTCACTGTCCACAGATGAGTGTACACCTGTACCACAGGCCATCCCTCCTTCCTGGCTGAGGGGACTTCAAGGTGTACTGCCAAAACTTCTGCCCTCTGGGAGGGTTTTCCTTCGCCATTCCTCTTCAGCGGCGTCTCTGAGTGAGTATACTGGTACTAGTGTAATGTGGACACCCTTCTGTGAACCAGGCCCAAGTTGGTTTAAATTTGTTTTTAATTTTTTTTTGGAAAATTTTAAATTGACACATAATAATTGTACATATTTATGAGGTACATAGTTATGTTGTGATTTATACAATGTATAGTGATCAGGTCAGGGTAATTAGCATGTCCATTACCTCAAACATTTATCATTTCTTTGTGTTGGGAACATTCAATATCCTTTTTCTAGCTATTTGAAACTATAAGATATTATTAATTATAATCATCCTATAGTGGCATAGAACACTATAACTTATTTCTCCTATCTATTTGTATCCTTTAACAAATCTCTATCTCCCTTTCCCCCCTACTCTTCTCAGCCTTTAGTATCCTTTGTTCTACTTTTTACTTCTATGAGATCAACTTTTTTTTAGCTTCCACGTATGAGTGAGATCATGCAGTGTTGGACTTTCTATTCCTGGCTTATTTCACTTAACATAATATCCTCCATTTCCATCCATGTTGCCCTGAATTACAGGATTTTATTCTTTATTATGGCTCAATAGTACTCTATTTTTTTTGTGTGTGTGTGTATGTATATATGTGTGTGTGTGTGTGTGTGTATATATATGTGTGTGTGTGTGTGTATATATATATATATATCACATTTTTCTTATTCATCCATCTGTTGTTGGACACGTAGATTGATTCCATATCTTGGCTCTCATGAATAGTGCTGCAGTAAACATGGGGATGCAGGTTTCTTTTCAATACATTGATTTCCTTTCCTTTGGATAAATACCCAGTAGAGGAATTTCTGAATCATATTGTGGCTCTATTTGTAGTTTTTTGAGGAACCTCCATACTGTTCTCCCTACTGGCTGTACTAGTTTACATTCCCACCAAGTGTATGAGAGTTCCCTTCTGTCTGCATCTTTGCCAGCATTTTTTTTTTTTTTTGTCTTTTTGATAATAGCCAGCCTGACTGTGGTGAGATGTTATATCATTGTGGTTGTGATTTACATTTCCCTGATAATTGATATTGAGCATTTTTTCATATACGTGTTGGTCATTCGTATGTCTTCTTTCGAAAAATGTTCAGATCACTTGCCCATTTTTTAGTCATATTGTTTGTTTGTTTGTTTTTTTGCTGTTGAGATATTTGAGTTCCTGTATATTCTGGATATCAATCCCTGGTCAGATGAGTAGTTTGCAGATATTTTCTGTCATTCTGTAAGTTGTCTTTTCACTGTGTTGATTGTTTTCTTTGCTGTGCAGAAGCTTTTTAGTTTGATATAATCCCATTTATTTTTGCATTTGTTGCCTGTCCTTTTGAGGTCTTATTCATAAAATCTTTTCCCAGAGCAATGTCCTGAAGCATTTCCCCTAAAAGCTTTCTTCTAGTACTTTTATAGTTTTTGTTTTACATTTAGGTCTTTGATCCATTTTGAGTTGATTTTTGTGTATGGTGAGAGATAGGGGCCTAGTTTCATTCTTCTGTGTATAGATATTCAGTTTTCCCAGCACTATTTATTTATTTATTTGAGACAGGGTCTTGCGTTATCACCCAGACTGCAGTACAATGGTGCAATCATGGCTTACTGCACCTCAACTTCCCAGGCTCAAGTGATCCTCCCACCTCAGCCTCCCAAGTCACTAGGACTATTGGTGCATGCCACTACACCTGGCTGTTTAAAAAATATATATTCTGTGTGTTTGTAGAGAGGGGTCTCCCTTTGTTGCCCAGACTTGTCTTGAACTTCTGGGTGCAAGCAATCCTCCCTGCTCATCCTCCCAAAGTGTTGTGATTACAGGCATGAGCCATCGTGCCTGGCCCAGCACTGTTTATTGAAGAGACTGTCCTTTCCCCAATGTATGTTCTTGGTCCCTTTGCCAAAAATCAGTTGGCTGTAGATACATAGATTAATTTCTGGATTCTCTATTCTGTCTCATTGGTCTATGTGTCTGTTTTTATATCAGTGCCATGCTGTTTTGGTTACTGTGGCTTTGTGGTATATTTTGAAGTCAGGTGGTATCATGCCTCCAGCTTTGTTTTTTGGCTTGTGTTTGCCTTGGCTATTCAAGATCTTTTGTGGTCCTACATAAATTTTAGGATTTTTTTTGTTTCTATGAAGAATGTCATTAGTATTTTGACAGGGATAAAGCCCAAGTGTATTTTCCCCCCTCTTTCAACAGGTCATAAGGAACTCCCCATGAAACCACAAGTGCTGGTTGAGGGAGAGGCCAAAAGGCATCAGAAGTAGGTACTGTGGGGATCTGGGCCACCTGCTCATGTAACTTGCTTATGCTCTGAGCTTGCTCAAGTCTGTTCTTGCACATACTATGTCTATTTGATAATGGATTGCTGCTGCACACTATTATAGCTAGGTCTTGTTTATAATGGGCAAGTTATGTCATGTAATAGTTAGGTCATGTAATAGGAATTCCACGGTTAAACAGTTTCTTCCAGGGCATAATAGTGAGCTATGAGCTGCTTCTTTAAGGGAGCAGAGGAGGGTATGGTTCTGTAAGCTAGCTATGTGTTGTGTAATTTTCCTGTTGAGACTTCCCAAAAGAGCCGTGCAGCATTCTTACCACAGACACTTGGAGCACCACTGGATAGACAGACTGGAATGGCACTGCCTCGACCCACTGTAGAGCCTTCTCTTGCTTCAGGCACTGTTCAGAAGTAGCAGCCTTACAAGTTACTTGGTGTAACCGGATCAGAGTAGAGCATCCACTTGTGGTTTGTGTTGCCTACAGAATCTAAAGAGGCCCAGAACTGGCACAATAATCCTGAACTTGGAGAACAAAGACTGCATAACATTACCTATTGATATAGCGGCCAGATGTGACTTTGGTTGTTTTCCCTTCATATGTGGTTGTATAAAAAATAGTATATTTTGTTAAGTAGGAACTTTTTTGGACTTGTATTATGGTAAGACAGGTATATGTGTCCTGTAAGCTGTCTGAATATTTCTTTCTTTCTTTTTGGTCTAACTAGCATCTCTTGGTCTGGGCAAACTTCCCATCCCAATTTGGGTGGTTCTGATGAGTAAAGGTAAATTACCAGATAGCAAAGCAAGAGGGCATTCTAGAAAATAAGATCAGTGGAAGCAAAAGCCTATGGGCATGGTGGGTTCTGGGAGCAGTAATTAGTTCAGTTGAGTAGTAAGTAGCACTAGAGGTTAAGAGTATGAAGAGTGGAGTGTTGGGAGATAAAATTGGAAATGTTAGGTAGGGCTATACTGGAAGGAGCTTTATGTATCACATGAAGAAGGTGGACAAAATCCTAGGCTGAGGGAAACGTAGTGATGATTTTTTTTTTTTTTTTTTTTTTGGCCAGGGCTGTCATGTGATCACATCACATTGGTGTGAAAGATATCCCCTGAGGGAGAATTGGAGATGAGCAATACTAGGGGTAGAACTATTATTTAAAATTACCTAGTAATTCTGAATAAAATGATGAGACATGAGCTAAGTAAGGTAGTGCGAATTAGAGGAGAAAATGAATTTAAATGATACATAGGAAGTGGAATTGACAGACTTGGTGGCTGACTATATGTGGAGTGGGAAGAGAGAACAAGAATTTATATATGTGGGCCGGGCGCGGTGGCTCAAGCCTGTAATCCCAGCACTTTGGGAGGCCGAGACGGGCGGATCACGAGGTCAGGAGATCGAGACCATCCTGGCTAACATGGTGAAACCCCGTCTCTATTAAGAAATACAAAAAACTAGCCGGGCGAGGTGGCGGGCGCCTGTAGTCCCAGCTACTCGGGAGGCTGAGGCCGGAGAATGGCGTGAACCCGGGAGGCGGAGCTTGCAGTGAGCTGAGATCCGGCCACTGCAGTCCAGCCTGGGTGACAGAGTGAGACTCCGTCTCAAAAAAAAAAAAAAAAAAAAAAAAAGAATTTATATATGTGGTAAAAAATTTTATACTTGTGTGACACAATCTGGTTTGAGCTTGAGTGGGATTCAGAGAGATCTGGGCCTAGTGTAGAGTGACCAGCTGTTCTGGTTTATCCAAGATTAGAGGATTTCGATTTCTTGGGATGTGAGACTTCCAGTGCTAAAACTGTGAAAGTCCCCAGCAAACCAGGACAAATTGGTCACACTAGCCTAATATGAACGGGTGGACAGATTAGTGATAGGAGCTTATCGGCATAAGCACTGAAACACCTTCTGGGATAACCATGACTTGTCAAGAGAGCCTTTAGTGGTGCAAAGAAATGGTGGTCCTTGATAATGCGTGGTATTTGCCATTCAAATCTACCCCCACAATGGATCCAATATGGGGTTCCACGGAGAAAGGGAGTTGGAAGTAAAATACGAAAGAACTGTTTCACTAATCTGTGACCCCGTTTAACAGAGTGCAACTCAGAGGGGACAGATTCTTTCTCACCATGGACTACCCCACAGCTCTGGAAACCTGAGGGCATTGGGAAATTCAGTTAAATACAGGCTGGGGGAGTTGCAAAGGATGGAGAGGGTGGGGAAAGGGAGAAGGAGGAACTGGTAACCTGTACTGGTACAAGAAGAACTAAAATACTTAGCAGAGCAGAATAACATCTGTGCAGTGGGGCATAAATCAGTGAAATACTAGTTATTACAGCAAAGGTGACATCAGCAGGCTTTTCTTGAAGCAATTCCTTTCAGAAGGAAATGTGATTACTTTCTTTGTTATGTTGCACCATCTAGTGGTTATTCTCATGTACTTTTTCCTAGTTAGCTGTTTAAAAGAAGGTAGGTGAATTAGTAACTTGAGCTGTTTCCAAAGTCGTCATTTATTCGTTCATTCATTCATTCATTCACTTCACAAATACTGAGTATGCGTACCTTCTATATTCCAGTTACATTTCTAGGCATTGGGGTTACAGCTGTGAACAAAACTGAAAGAACCCTGAAGTCATTGATGAAAGAGTACATTTCATTTTTTTCCCTTTGTGAATGTTCTGTTTTCAAAGCACCATTTACTGAAAAGATTATCTTTTTTCTTTAGGACTCTGCAGTGCCATTACTGTTATATATGAAGTGTCCATTTATGTGTGAGTCATTGCATAATCTCGGTTATGCTCCCTTGATTTATTTGTCAATTTCTGTGACAATATCACATTGTCTTTATGATTTTACTTTATAATCATTATTAATATTTAGTACAACAAGAACTCCCACCTTATTTTTTAAAAGAATGTTTGGGTTCTTGGCCTTTAAATTTTCCATAAAGTTTAAAATCAGTCTGTCAAATTCTGTCAAAAAAACCCTATTGAGAATATTTATTGGGGTTGAACTGAATCATTAAATCATTCTAGAATGAACTGACGTTTTTATACTACTGAGCCTTCCAATTCACTATTTACTTCAGTCTTCCTTAGTGGCTTTCAACAGATATAAAAGTCTTATATATCTTTTGGTACATTTATTTGTAGATACTTGATTTTTTTAAGGCTAAAAAGGCATCTTTAAAAAATTATTTGCTAACAATTTATGACTGGTGTTTAGAAATATAACTACTTTTGTCATACTGATTATTCATCTAGGAATTTTGTTAAATGCTCTTATAATTTGAATAAATCTCTTTTTCCTACATATACAATTTATTGTCTGTAGATAACTATACCATTAATTTATTTTTCTTATCCTTCATGTACTAGTTAGAAGCTCTAGTATAACATAGAATAGAAATGGCGATGTGAAGCAGACTTTAATTGTTCCTGACTTTAGAGGAAAAACTATTGACATAAAACACTAATTTTCGGCCAGGCGCGGTGGCTCAAGCCTGTAATCCCAGCACTTTGGGAGGCCAAGACGGGCGGATCACGAGGTCAGGAGATCGAGACCATCCTGGCTAACACCGTGAAACCCCGTCTCTACTAAAAAATACAAAAAACTAGCCAGGCGAGGTGGCGGGCGCCTGTAGTCCCAGCTACTCGGGAGGCTGAGGCAGGAGAATGGCATGAACCCGGGAGGCGGAGCTTGCAGTGAGCCGAGATCTGGCCACTGCACTCCAGCCTGGGTGACAGAGCAAGACTCCGTCTCAAAAAAAAAAAAAAAAACAAAACACTAATTTTCTTTGGTTTTCTACAGATGCTTTTTATTAGATTAGGAACTTTCGTTCTATTTCTTTTTTTTTTTAAGTTTAAAAATAATGAATGGATATTAAGTTTTATCAAATGCTTTAGAAATTTTGCATCTATGTAGAAATACTATAACTTTTTTTCTGCTTGAATCTCTTAATGTGGTGAAGAACTGGTACCAATTCTACTGAAACTATTAAAAAAATTCGAGGAGGAAGGATGCCTCCCCAACTCATTGTATAAAGCCAGCATCACCTGGATGCCAAAATCTGGCAAAGACACAATGATGAAAGAAAACTACAGGCCAACATCCCTGATGACTGTATATGCAAAAATCCTAACAAAATACTAGCAAACTGAATCCAGAAGCACATTAAAAAGTTAATTCATCATGATCAAGTTGGTTTCATTCCTGGGGTGCAAGGTTGGTTCAACATACACAAATCAATAAATGTGATTCACCGCATAAACAGAATTAAAAACAGAATTAAAAAAAAAAACAGAATTAAAAACAAAAACCATATGATCTTCTCAATAGACACAGAAAAAGCTTTTTATAAAATTCAACATCCCTTTATGATACAAGCCCTTTAAAAAAATAGTCACCAAAGGAACATACCTCAAAATAAGAGCCATCTATGATAAACCAGCCAACATCATACTGAAGGGGCAAAAACTGGAAGCATTCCCCTGGAGAACTGGAGCAAGACAAGAATGCCCACTCTTACCACTCCTATTCAACACAGTAATGAAAGTCCTTGCCAGAGCAATCAGGCAAAAGAAAGAAAGAAAATACATCCAAATAGGAAAAGAAGAAGTCAAACTATCTCTCTTTGCTGATGGTAGGAATCTATATACAGAAAACCCTAAAGACTGCCAAAAGTCTCCTAGAACTGATAAACAACTTCAACAAAATTTCCAGATACAAAATCAATGTACAAAAAGCAGTAATATTTCTATACACCAGTAACATTCAAGCTGAGAGCCAAACCAAGAATGCAATCCCATTTACAATGCTGCAAAAAGCCAAAACCAAACAAACAAAAAACCCCTAAGAATATAAGTAATGACGGAGGTGAAAGATCTCTCCAAGAACTACGAAACACTGCTGAAAAACCCATACATGGCCAAACAAATGGAAAAACAGTCCATGCTCATGGATTAGAAGAATCGATACCATTAAAATGGCTAAAAGCAATCTACAGATTCAATGCTATTCTTATCAAGCTACCAATATTATTTCTCACAGAACTAGAAAAAACTATTCTAAAATTCATATGGAACCAAAAAAGAGTCTGGATAGCCAAAGCAATCCTAAGCAAAAACAACAAAGCTGGAGGCATCACATCACCAAGTTCAAACTATACTACAAGGCTACAGTATCAAAACAACATGGTACTGGGACAAAAACAGACGCATAGACCAATAAAACAGAATAGAGAACACAGAAGTAAAGCCACACACCAACACCCACCTGATCTTTAACAAAGTCAGCAAAAATAAACAACGGGGAAAGGACTATCTATTCAATAAACGGTGCTGGGATAACTGGCTAGCCATATGCAGAAAACTGAAACTGGACCCCTACCTTTCACCAAATACAAAAATTAACTCAAGATGAATTAAATATTTAAATGTAAGACTTCAAACTATAAGAATCCTAGAAGAAAACCTAAGAAACCCATTCTGGACATCAGCCTTGGGAAATAATTCATAACTGAGTCCTCAAAAGCAATTGCAACAGAAACAAATTGACCAGTGGTACCTAATTAAAGTAACAAGCTTCCAATTAAAGCTACCAATTAAAGTAATTATCAACAGAGTAAACAACCTACAGAATAGGAGAAAACGTTTGCAAACTGCATCTGACAAAAGTCTAATATCTAGAGCTATAAGCAACCTAAACAAATCAACAAGCAAAAAACCAACAACACCATTTAAAAAGTGAGCAAAAGACATGAACAGACACTTCTCGAAAGAAGATATACAAGAGGGCAACAAATACGTGAAAAAAATGCTCCACATCACTAATTGTCAGAGAAATGCAAATCAAAACCATAATGAGATACTATCTCATACCAGTTAGAATGGCTATTATTATTATTATTATTTTATTTTTATTGTATTATATTTTAGATTAAATCTTGCTCTGTTGCCAGGCTGGAGTGCAGTGGCGCCATCTCGGCTCACTGTAAGTTCCGCCTTCCGGGTTCACGCCATTCTCCTGCCTCAGCCTCCCGAGTAGCTCACTGCAACCTCCACCTCCCGGTTCAAGAGATTCTCCTGCCTCAGCCTCTTGTGTAGCTGGGTCTACAGGCACACCCCTCCATGCTCAGCTAATTTTTGTATTTTTAGTAGAGATGGGGTTTCACCTTGTTGGCCAGGATGTCTCCATCTCTTCGTCTCGTGATCCACGCGCCTCAGCCTCCCAAAGTGCTGGGATTACAGTTGTGAGCCACCGCGCCTGGCTGGCTATTATTAAAAAATAAAAATAAATAGATGCTGGCAAGTCTGCAGAGAAAAGGAAAACTTATACACTATTGGTGGGAAAGTAAATTAGTTCAGGTACTGTGGAAAGCAGTTTGTTGAGTTGTGTGAGTTCTTTATGTATTCTACATACCTTACTCATCAGATAAATTATTTGCAAATATTTTCTCCCATTTTATGGTTTGTCTTTCCACTTTGTTGATAGTGTTCTTTGATACACTAAAGTTTTGTATTTTGTTGAATTCTAATTTATTTTTTTCTTTTGATTGTGCTTTTGGTGTCATATCTAAGAAACCATTGCCAGCTGTGCATGGTAGTGCATGCCTGTTGTCCCAGTTCTTGGGAGGCTGAGGTGGGAGGATCCCTTGAGCCCAGGAGTTTGAGGTTTTAATACTGTAGTATAGTGAAACAGTGTATTATAGTGAAACAGCATAGTGAAACTTTGTCTCTAAAAAAAAATTCTTTTTAAAGAAATAAATCTTTGCTAAATCCAAGATAATGATTTATTCCTATATTTTAGTCTAAGAGTTTCATAGTTTTAGCTCTTATGTTTAGATTTTTTATCCATTTTGAGTTAACTTTTGTAAACGGTCTGAGGTAAGGGCCTAGTGTTATTTTGTGGGACAATTTTCTTCTTATATCATTTGTAATTTTATATTTTTCTAAAATAATTTCTATTTCATCCATATATTCAAATTTATTAAACTTATAATATGCTGTGTTAGCTTTTAAATATCTGTATTATTGGTAACAGTAGCTCCCCTTTTCTATATGATACTGTTACTTGTGCTTTCTTTTTTTCTTGTCTAATTTTGCCAGTGGTTTGTCAATTTTATTAGTCTTTTTAAATAGAAACCACTGCTAGCAAAGAAATAGAACATTGTCAGTCTTTCTTCTTTTCTGGGCACTGTTGATGCTCTAGACCTTGGCCTAGATAACTAGTTGGGTTTTGTTTGTTTGTTTGTTTGAGACAGGGTCTCACTTTATCACCCAGGCTAGAGTGCAGTGAGTGCACAATAGCACCTCACTGTAGTCTTGATGCCCTGGGTGCAAGTGATTCTCCCACCTCAGCCTCCTGAGTAGCTGGGACTACAGATGTACACCACCACGCTCAGCTAATTTTTACATTTTTCTGGTAGAAACAAGGTCCCACTATGTTGCCCAGGCTGGTCTCAAACTTCTGGACTCAAATGATCCTCCTGCCTCGGCCTCCCAAAGTGCTGGAATTACAGGTGTGAGCCACTATGCCCAGCCATAACTAGTTGTTTTTGCTACATATTACTCAACTACATATTACTCAATTAATGTTTTTGCTAAACATTACTCATTCATTCAATACATATTTTGAGCACCTACTATGCATTGAGGATACATCAGTGAACAGACAGGAAATCCTGCTCTCATGAAGCTTACATTCTGGTCAGGGAGATAGATAATAAATAAATAAAATAGGTAAATTACATAATATTTTAGTACCTTAGAAGGGATTAAGGCCTATGAAGAAAAATAACTAGGGAAAGGTTAGGGAGGGAATGGACTACTGGAATTTAAAAAAAATGGTAGACATGCAAGACCTCATTGAGGGTGCATATTTTTTAAAAATTAGTTTGAAATAATTATGTGTTTACAGGAAGTTACAAAGATGATTCAGAGAGTTCTATTAGCCTTCACCAGTTACCCCAATAGTTGCATTCTTGTGTAACTGTAGTACAGTATAAAAACCAAGAAAGTAGCATTAGTATAATGTGTGTGTATAGTAGTATGCCATTTGATCACACATATAGATTCCTGTACCAATACCACAGTCAAGATACTGAACTAGGCTGGGAGCAGTGGCTCACACTTGTAATCCCAGAACTTTGGGAGGCTGAGACGAGCGGATCACTTGAGGCCAGGAGTTGAAGACCAGTCTGGCCAACATGGTAAAACCCCATCTCTACTAAAAATACAAAAATTAGCTGAGTGTGGTGGTACGTGCTTGTAGTTCCAGCTACTTGGGAGGCTGAGGAATGAGAATTGCTTGAACCTGGGAGGTGGAGGTTGTAGTGAGCCAAGATCGTGCCACTGGACTCCAGCCTGGGTGATGGAGCCACACTCTGTTAAAAAAAAAAAAAAAAAGATGCACAACTATTCCATCCTCACAAAGATATTCCTTATGCTGTGTTATAACACAAAGATATCTTTATAGTTCACCTTACTCCCCTCACTTCTACCATCATCAACCCCTGGCAACCATTCATCTATTCACCTCTCTAATTTTATCATTTCAAAAATGTTATATAGATGGAATCGTACAGTATGTAACCTTTTGAAACGATCTTTCTTCACTCAACAAGATGCCTTTTTGGTCTATCTGAGTTCCTTTCTTTGCTGAGTTGTATTCCATGGTGTGAGTATACCAGTTTGTTTAACCATTCACCCATTGAAGGACATTTTGGTTGTTTCCAGTTTCTGGCTATTACAAATAAAGAGCCATGAGCATTGATGTGCAGGGTTTTATATGGACATAAGATTTCTCTAGGACAAATACTAAAAGTGCAATTCCTGGGTTGCATGGTTGTATATATTTAGTTTTTTAAGAAACTGCCAGAATATTTTTCAGAGTGGCTATACCATTTCATCATCAGTAATGGTGGGATGAGAAATGTTGTTTCTCTGCATCTTGCCAGAACTTGGTATTGTTACAATTTTTTATTAATATTTTGGCTCTTCTAATAGAACTTGGCTAATTTGAATTTATTTCAGAAATGAAAGCTTAATTTTGATTAATAAAACCAATCAATATAATTCACTTTATTAAGAAATACTGGAAAAAGTTATTTGATCATCTCCATGGACACACAGTTTAATGAAATTTACCAAATATTCATGATAAAAATTCTTAGCATACTAGAATGAAAGAAAATTTCCTGCCAACGAGATCAGGACAAAAATGAAAAAAAAGAAAAAAGAAATGTCCTTGGTACAATAAAAAGTATGCACAATGTAATACCTAGAGCAACCACTTAAAAAATCTATATGAAGAGATACACTTGAAAACACTATCAATAAATCAAAATGGAATTCTGAAAAACATTCAAGTAACCCACAGAAAGGCAAGAAAAGAGAAACAGAGGAAACAAACAAACAAACAAAAACAAAGGGAACAAACAGAAAAGAAAAAATGTCAGACCTAAGCCCTAACATATCAGTATTAATAATCAGTGAGCTCTGTATTCCCTTCTTTATCCCCTTGGCCCCTCAAGGTTTTCAAAAGCACCACTCATTCTCTTAAAGGACTTTTATTAAATAGGCGGATGACCCCGGGGAAAGGTCATCTCAAATGCCAGGCTAACCCTCCTGAGCCTCTGTCTTTCTGGCTTACTTACCCTCCTGGCTAAGTAATTCCAAAGAGTTATGATAGATTTCTGATGTCACAAAGAAAAATTTTTTTAAATGCTTTTTTCAGTTTGTTTTTGTCCTCAGCCATAGGTTGTATTTCCTAGTGCAGTTTTTCAAAAAGATTGATGACCTCTCTCATCTAATGCTTTCTCTGTTCTTGTAGATGCTTTAATTTTCCCCTGTCATTTTAATGAAATTTGGGGCAAGACCATGGAAAAGGATGTAAAGATGGCACAGGCTCATTATTCCCTGAGCTTCTATCCTCTTAGATCCTAGGTTGGGAATTCTACATAATCTTGTTAGCTCTGTGACGTCCTCAATTGGTAAAAGAACTGGATCTTATTGCCTAGACTAGAGATTGACAAATTATGGCTTTGTGGTCTGCCTCTTTTTGCATGACCCATGAGCTAATAATTTTTTTTTACATTTTGTAACCTTGTTTTTGAATACTTTCAGATTTATAAAAATTTGTGAAAACAGTAGAGTTCCAATATGACCCAGACTCAATTTCTCCTATTAACATCTTACATTAGTATAGTACATTTGTCACAATTAATGAGCCAATATTGGTGCATATTATTGACTATAATCTATACTTTAGATTTCCTTAGTTTTTACCTAATGTCCTTTTTCTGTTCCAGGCTCCCAACCAAGATTCCTCACTATGTTTAGTCATCAGATCTCTTGAGACTCCTCTTGGCTTTGACAGTTTCTCAGACTTTCCTTGTTTATGATGACTTTGACAGTTTTGAGGAGTGTTAATAACTGCAAAGTTTTGAGGGCCTATGGAATGTCCCTCAGTTGGGATTTGTCCGATGTGCTTATCATGAACACACTAAAGTTATGGGTGGAAGACCACAAAGATAAATTGCCTATAGTAGACTCCTGAGACTGTCATTACAAAGTGCCACAAAATGTGTGACTTTCAAATAGCAGAAATTTATTCTTTCTCACAGTTCTGGAGGCCAGAAGTCCAAAACTGTTAACCAGGTTGGTTTCTTCTGACGACTGTGAGGAAGAATCTATTCCACACCTCTCTCCTAGCTTCTGGTGATGACTGTCAATTTTTGGTGTTCCTGGGCTTATAAATACATCATTCTGATTTCTGCCTCTGTCTTTGCCTAGCTATCCTCTCTGTGTGACTGTCAAAATTTCCCTCTTCTTATAAAAGACACTAGTCATGTTGGATTAAGGCCCACCTTAATCACCTCACCTTAACTAATTGTAACTGCAAAGACTATCTGCAAATAAGGTTCCATTCACAAGGATTGGAGTGGACGAAACTTGAGAACAGAGACTCATTTTCTTCTAAAATGCTTTCTCTGAAAGATTTTTAAAAGAAAAGAGTGGAAATTTGAAAGAAAAATACGTCTCAGGACCCCAAAATCAGTAAGCCAAAGGGAAAAGTCAAGCTGGGAACTGTGTTAGGCAAACTTGCCTCCCATTTTATTCCTAAATAAGATAGCTGCAAAGATTAAAAAAAAAAAAAAAAACTACATACCTCCCTCACAGTTTATCCACAAGGAAATTTCTTGTGGGCCTCAAGATCTTTACCCTAAAACAGTTCTGTGGAATTTCACTCTGGCAAAGTAAATCGGTAACTTATCTTCACAGGTGCAGGCCAAAGACAGAACTTAAAGTGATCCCTCTGCTCATCTGAGACAAACACTTACCTGATTGCTTCCTCTGCCCTGTTGTTTATGTAAAAATGTAGATTCACTAAAGCAGACTAAGGCATAAGAGGTTATTCCTCTACCCTCCTCTCACATGTAAATTGTGTATTCAGTGAAAGGCTAATCAGGCTCAAAAGAGTATAGCCTTTTCTCTCTTATCTACCTATGACCTGAAAGCCGCCCTCCTTCCTGCCCCTTTGAGTTGTCCTGCCTTTTCGGACCGAACCAATGTACATCTTGCACATGTTGATTAATGTCTCATGTCTCCCTAAAATGTATAAAACTAAGCTGTGCTGCAACTACCTTGAACACATGTCGACAGGACCTCCTGAGGCGGTGTCGCAAGTGCATCCTTAATCTTGGGAAAATAAACTTTCTAAATTGGGGGAAAAAAAGAACTTCAGCACATCTTTTTTGGGGGACACAATTTAACCCATTAACAGTGTCATTCTCATCACGTCATATAAAGGACACAAGTTATCAACATGGCTTATCACCATTGATGTTAACCTTAATCACTTGGCTAAGGTAGTTTTTGTCAAGTTTCTCCACGGTAAAGTTACTCTCTTCCTCCCCGCTTCTATATTCTTCTCTTTGGACAGAAGTCATTATGTTCAGCCCACACTTACGAAGCCAGAAGGATGGGAAATTATTCTCTACCTCCTTGAGGGCAAGTATTTACATCAATTATTTGGAATTCTTTTGCGATCATTCATTTATTTGTATCTGTGTGGACTTATGGATATTTGTTTAATATTTTGGGTTAAAATTCAGTTCTACATTATTTATTTTGTTGCTCAAATTGTTCCATTGGAAGCTCTTTTAGTTGGCTTCTTTTTGCCTTTGACATACCCTTATCATTGTGTTCTTTTTGAGCACTTCCTTACTTCTGGGACTAGAGTATACTCCAGGATAATCTTGGGATCATCGGCATGGGTAGGGAAAATGTACAGAAACGGTATGAGAATATGTCCCCCTTTTGTACATATGCCATACCCATCCTCTGGAATCAGCCATTTCTCCACGGAGCTCTGGTTCCTTTTATTGGAGAATGGTATTAAAAACCAACATTTTGGTTCTAGGTCTATTTGTTGCTACTGGAGTGTCATTGTTTCTAAGCCCCTCTCAGCTGACAGAACAAGGAAATATACATTTCTATTAACCTGTGTATATACACATGTTTATAAACATTTCTACATGTATTCATTTGTATTGATATTAAGCTAAACATGAGTTCATACTGATGTCTCCAACTCTCATCCATTACCACATGGATCATTCTGGCCTCCTCCTCTGGTTTGTCTGTAACCTCACATTCCAACAGTAAGAAACATGGCTCCCACCATCCACCATCCATTTACTTAACTGTTCAATTCCAGTATGTCCATGTATGGTGGTTTCAGAATTATTAACCTGTACCCCATGGAAACAACAATTTGACCAACTAGAGTCCAGCACTTATGTATAGTTCCTTTTTAGTCTTAGCAGTCTCCACTCATTTCCAAAGTTAGGTCAGGATGTTTTCCTCACAACCTCTTCAGTGAGATCATTTCATGCATTTGTAATACATTTAGATTATTTTTGTCACAATCTATATTCTGTCCTGTGATCTCCTGACTCCCTATATGATTTTTCAAAAATTTGCATACATTAAGATGTGGTTGGTGCTGTAAAGTTCTATGGGCTTTGACATATGCATAGTGATATGTATCAACCACTACAGAACCATACAGATTAGTTTCACTATCTTGAAAAATCCCCTGGGCTTCACTTAGCCCTCTCTTCCCCAAGATCCTGGCAATCACTGATCTGTTTACCATCTCTATAGTTTTGCCTTTTCCAAAATGTCATGTAAATGGAATCATACATAATCTGTGATAGTCAATTTTATGTACAAACTTGAATGAGTTAAGGGATGCCTAGGTAGCTGATAAAACATTATTTATGGGTGTGTCTATGAAGGTGTTTCTGGAAGAGATTAGCATTTGGATCAGTGAGCCTGAGTAAAGAAGATCTGCTGTCACCAATGTGAGTGGGCATCATCCAATTTATTGAGTGTCTGAGTAGATCAAAAGGGTAGATAGAGGGTGAATTTGCTACCTCTTTCAGCTGGGGGCATCCATCTTCCCCTGCCCTCAGACACTGGCACTCCAGGTGCTCAGGACTTAGTGTTTGAACTGAATTACACCACCAGCTTTCCTGGTTCTCCAGCTTGCAGATGGCAGAGTGTGGGACTTCTCAGTCTCAACAGTGTGAGCCAATTCCTGTAATAAATTTTCTCTTCCTTTCTGTGTTATCACTACACACACACACACACACACACACACACACACCCCACAGTCGTTCTCAGTATCCATGAGGGATTTGTTTGAGGACCCCTGTAGATACCAAAATCTACGGATGTTCAAGTTCCTTATATAAAATGGTATAGTATTTGCATGTAACCTACACACACCCTGCTGTATACTTTAAATCATCTCTAGGTTACTTATAATACCTAACACAATATAAACACTACGTAAATAATTGTTATGTTGTATGCTTTAGGAAATAATGACCAGAAAAAGAAGTCTACTTATTCAGGATAATTTTTTTTTTTCTGAGTATTCTTGACCCTTGGTGGGTTGAATCTGCAGATTTAGAACTTGGGGATATGGAAGGCTGACTGTATATATGTGTCTCCATCCTATTGGCTGTTTCATTAGGGCACCCTGACTAGTACAGTGCATCGTTCCTTGCCTACTTTTGAGGCTGTGGTTGCAATGGCAATATAGGTTTCAGAGCCAATACAGAGCTATTCGAGTCTTCTTTGTTCACTTGGTACAACTGAAGCTCCTGCTTGATTCTGCTGATGCTTCCTGCAGGGGTGAGTGCACTTTCTCAGGCCTGGTTCCACTGGGTGAAGTGTGGGAGATGCCAGGCCATGGGTCAGTGAGTGCTTCCCTGAACCTGACCTGTGGGCTGGCCAGTGCCAGTGGGGCTCTTGCTTGATCCTTGCTGGTGTTACCTGAGGGCGTGGAAGGTGCTTTCCTGCCCTCCCCAGTGCCAGCTTGTGGGTGGAGGATGCTGGGGCTATGGATAGACGGTAATTCTCGGGGACTGCTCATCAGGTCACTTGGTGCTGACGAGCTTCCTTACTGCATCTCTGCTACTGCTGCTGAGGTGGGAAGCATCTACCTGGGTGCCTTCTGCCACTGATGTTGGAGGGAGAGTGTCAGGGAACGGTGGGTGCGGGTTACTCTGGGTCAGGAATCAGCATGGCTTGGCTAGATCTTCTGCTTCTGGGTCTCTCACGAAGCCGTAATCAAGATGTTGGCTGCCAGTGAGGTCTCATCTGAATACTCAACTGGAGAAAGATCTGCTTTCAAGTGCCCTGATGTGGTTGTTAGATGTATTCAGTTCCTGAAGGTTGTTGGACTAAGAGCCTCAGTTCCTTTCTGGCTGTCAGCTAGAGGCTGCCCTCAGTTTCTTGCTGAAGCAGTCCAACATGGCAACTTGCTACATCCAAAGCAGCAAGCAAGCAAGTCCAGTAGCAAGACAGAAGTCACAATCTTATGTAACCTAACAATAAAAATGACATCTCATTACCTCTGTCATATTCTCTTGCTTGGAAGCAAATCACTACATTCAGCTCACACTCAAGGTTAGAGAGTGGGGGAAGTAGATTACACAAGGACACGAATACCAGAAGTGGATCATTAAGGACCATAGTAGAGTCTGCCACAGTCATTATCAATATTCCTTACAATTTTAGTGTTGTAATGGCCAATAATACTTATCATTTGTAGAATACTTACTAAACCTCAGTTTTTTCCATTTTTTCTCTCATTAAAGGGGATTAAAATATAACTAATTGTGACTTTAGAACCTCCAGTTCTTAAAAAATTTCTTTCTCTTTCTTTTCTTTTTTCTTTCTTTCTTTCTTTCTTTCTTTCTTTCTTTCTTTCTTTCTTTCTTTCTTTCTTTCTTTCTTTCTTTCTTTCTTTCTTTCCTTCCTTCCTTCCTTCCTTCCTTCCTTCCTTCCTTCCTTCCTTCCTTCCTTCCTTCCTCCCTCCCTCCCTCCCTTCCTTCTTCCCTCCCTCCCTCCCTCCTCTCTCTCTCTCTCTCTCTTTCCCCCCGTCCCATTTCTCCCCTTTCTCCCTTTTCTCTCCTTTCTCTGTCACCCAGGCTGGAATGCATTGGCATGATCTCCGCTCACTGCTACCTCCATCTCCCAGGTTCAAGTTATACTCCTGCCTCAGCCTCCTGAAGTAGCTGGGATTACAGGCACACACCACCACACCCAGTTAATTTTTGTATTTTTAGTAGAGAAGGGGTTTCACCATGTTGGTCAGGTTGGTCTCGAACTCTTGATTTCAAGTGATCTGCCCACCTTAGCCTCCCAAAGTGCTGGGATTACAGGCGCGAGCCTTTTTTCTTTTTTTGAGACAAAGTCTCACGCTGTCATCCAGGTTGGAGTGCAGTAGCATGATCACAGCACACTGCAGCCTCAATCTCCTGAGCTTAAGCAATCCTCCCGCTTCAACCTCCTGAATAGCCAGGACTACAGGTGCATGCCACCACACCCAGCTACTTTTTTTGTTTGTTTTTTGTAGAGATTGGGAATCTCACTATGTTGCTTCAGCTTGTCTCCAACTCCTGGGCTCAAGGGATCCTCCCATCTCAGCCTCCCAAAGTGCTGGGATTACAGGCATGAGCCACTGTGCCTAGCCTTCTTATATCTATGCTATGATGCCTCACTAAATTTATGAAAACGTTAGTATGATTACATATTCTTATAGAGGCAAGTGCTTCCTTTCCTGAACCATCATAGCATTTTAGTTATGTCTTCCTTGTGATTTTGAGCACTTTTAAACTTGCAAAAGAAGTATTTGTGAATAGTCTTCTCTTCCTTGCTAGACTGTAGGCTCTTTGAGGATAAATTATTATTATTATTTGAGACAGGGTCTCACTCTGTCGCTCAGGCTGGAGTGCAGTGGCTTGAGTAAGGCTTACTGCAACCTTGACCTCCTGGGCTCAATCAGTTATCTTACCTCAGCCTCCTGAGTAGCTGGGACCACAAGTGCATGCCACCATGACCAGCTAATTGTTGTATATTTTGTAGAGATGGGGTATCACCATGTTGCCTAGGCTGGTTTTCAACTCCTGGGCTCAAGTGATCTGCCCACCTCAGCCTCCCAAAGTACTACAGGCATAAGCCATCACACTTGGCCCGACAAATTATGGTTTTTAACATTTTTTATAACTGACTGCACCCAAAAGAATACATTTACTATGGAGTTCAGTAAATATCTATTTTTAAAAAAACCAGTCCCATAGCATTTTTAAAAATATGAACTCAACATCTCTTTGTATCAATAAAAGTAAGATATATATTTGATTAAGATATCTCTAGTTCACCTAAGTTCAATCAGATGCTAGACAGATTGAATACTAATTGAGATTAATCACAAACAATTTATGTCCAAACACTGAAAAATGTAGTAAATATCTGATGAATGAGTTGATGAATATTCATTTTTCTCCTTTTATATATATCCCTTTGACATAGTCTCTGTGCATGTTTTTGTGCATGAGTGTATGTGTATGTGTGTGTGTATACATAGACACACACATATATATACACACATGTATATATACATATATACTTATATATGTATATATGTGTTTTATATATACACATGTATGTGTATACATACATATATACACACATGTATATACTCATATATATGTACACACACATATATATGTTTCTGAGCTAGAGTCTGGGTGTGTTTCCTCATAAGAAAATTTTATGCCTCCAAAGTATTTCCACATTATTTATTATAATATATAATATCACATTGTATAAGTAATAACATTAAATTATCATCCATTTATTCTTTATCCAGTATAGGTAGATTTAGATGGTTCAAAATTGCAAAGAGAAACATAATTTATTTTGGAAGATAGTACATTTTTGTAAGTTCCTAAAAAGCTAAAAACTTTCATGAATTTTATACTTGAGAAATTATTGTGATGCCTTTGTTAATTCATAAACCTAGTGGTATAACCATCACCTTTTTGACTGTCATGCTATCTTAACATTTTTAATTTGTAGAGGGGTTCTAAACTTTGTATCCCAAATATATTCTTGTGATAACAGCTTAGTAGGTTTATTGACAAGAAAATATTTGTTTAGGTAGCTTTCATATAGGCTGTTAAATGTATTTGTGGTGTCCTGAACAATTCCTTTCTGATATTCTTTAATGAAGATTACAACCTCATGGAGTGTGCCACCAAAAATTGCACTATGGCAATAGAAATCTCCTTGTCCAAAGGGGATGAAAGCTGCTGACTTAAGTCTTTTCTCATAAGGGAAATCTTTAGCATTTTTAAAACACTGCCATGCATGGAGTCGAGCTACAGATGTGCCCAGGGTTTCTACTCCAAAGTCATTCTTGAAGATCTGGTTTACAGACATAGTGGAGAGAAAGTCGACTTCATGCTGGATGTCATCTGTGATGTACTCATTTAAGTTCTTCATGTATATGTAATTAAAGTCTTGCCATGTGTGATATTATGCTACAGTATTTTGCATGTTTGAAGGGGACCTAACTCTATTCGAGGTAGCTTGTTGATGTCATCCAACAAGATATAAAGGATAACATTGTTGCCAATCATAAAGTACTTATTAGCAGATTTTATGAATCTTTCAGGTACTGATTTATAAATTTGTGAAACATAAAAAATTTATTTTGCTAAAAACTGTCAGGAGAGTATGTGCCATTTGAACATGCCATTTGAACATGCCATTTGAACATGCTGTCTCACGTATGTGTCAATGACATTAAGCAAGGTAAGTATAGAGAAGTTGGTCTGTAGCTTCAATTGCATTGGTTAGTGAAAGAGAATGTAATATGTTTGGGGACCTGAAAAAAATCATAAAGTTTGTTGTGAAAAAAGAGTAGAGAGTTAAATGGATATTAATGAAAAGACTGCTCAAGTGGTTTTAAGGACTCAGCCAAGGCTGGAGAAAATAATCACTGTAAATAATTATACAGGACAACCAGAAGTAATGATTAGGATTATGAGCAGATCTTTAGATGTAGAAAATCCATGGGTACTCATCCATATTTTTCCAAAATAAAAAAGAATGACTATTAGTAGCACCTACTTTTCAGCATCAAATACAGTCAACCCTATGGTAATGTTCAGCCTCTTGTAATATTTTTCCAAGACCTGTCTGTTGTAAGTTCCTTCCCATATGACCAGAGCAAGCCAGTCAGTTCTTGTTACAACATCCGGTCTTTTTCTGTTGAACAAATAAGAAACAAATAAAGCAGATAGCACTTGATTATGACTTCACAAGTTGTTGTCCAAGTGATAATGGCTAATGATTATAGAGTACTTACTATGTGTTTAAATGTTTACATAACTCATTTAATTCCTGCAATGTCCTATAAGGTAAGTACTATTATTATCCTTATTTTTCATGAGGAAACTTGAGCACAAATTGGTAGAGTAAATTTCTTAGTATCACACAGCTAATAAATGGCAGATCAGGATTCAAGATCCAGCCAGTCTGGCTTCAGAGTGTATACTTTAGTAGTTACATGATATTGCCTTTTGAGCCCAGGGATTATTTTCTTTGAGTTCTGACTGCAGTTTAAACTTAGGTAACTCAATGTCTGAACAGCTCTATGATTTTTGCTTAAACCCAACAGTATCACTGTGTCCTTATGTGTTCTTTGTTTTTGCCTCCTCTTTTTTCTTTTTCTCTCTTCCTGGAAGATCTATACTACTACTCCACTTTTAACCTTTTCCCTAGTGCTTTAAACCTATTGATGCAACCTGGAAGAAAATTACATTAGTCTCAAAAGGGAGAAAAAACATTAGATTTGTTTCTAATAATAACAAAATGACAGCAAAAGTAGCAGCATTAATAATACTGAATAGTTTGGCTGAAGGCAAGGCATTAAAGGATTAAAGCAAATTAAGACCTTCATTTTGAAAGGAATTGAATACAAAGTGAGATGCCGTTTTGCTTTTAATGGGTGCAAATTTTAATTATAAATCCAGACCCAGACAAAGTAGGATTTGGCAACCTTTAATAGTATATTAATAGTAGTCATCACCATGATAATATAATAAATAATAAATCCTTCAAAAGTATTCCCTCTTACTGTTTTAGTACTTCTTTAACATACAATTTTATTTGTTTTGTTTTGTTTTTGGAGTGCAGTGGTGCGATTTCGACTCACTGCAACCTCCATTTCTTGGGTTCAAGTGATTCTTCTGCCTCACCCTCCCAAGTAGCTGGGACTACAGGTGCGTGCCACCACACCTGGCTAATTTTTGTATTTTTATGTTTTTTTTTTTTTTTTGAGACAGAGTCTCGCTCTGTCTCCCAGGCTGGAGTGCAGTGGCGCCATCTCGGCTCACTGCAAGCTCCGCCTCCCGGGTTCACGCCATTCTCCTGCCTCAGCCTCCGAGTAGCTGGGACTACAGGCGCGCACCACCACGCCCGGCTAATTTTTTGTATTTTTAGTAGAGACAGGGTTTCACCATGTTGGCCAGGCTGGTCTCGAACTTCTGACCTCAGGTGATCCGCCCGCGTTGGCCTCCCAAAGTGCTGGGATTACAGGCATGAGCCACTGTGCCTGGCCAATTTTATTTGTTTTTTTATTCAGTTATTTAAAACCCCTCTCTCTCTCTCTCTTTTTTTTTTTTTTTTTTTTTTTTTTTTGAGACGGAGTCTCTCTCTGTCGCCCGGGCTGGAGTGCAGTGGCCGGATCTCAGCTCACTGCAAGCTCCGCCTCCCGGGTTCCCGCCATTCTCCTGCCTCAGCCTCCCGAGTAGCTGGGACTACAGGCGCCCGCCACCTCGCCCGGCTAATTTTTTTTTATTTTTTAGTAGAGACGGGGTTTCACCGTGTTAGCCAGGATGGTCTCGATCTCCTGACCTCGTGATCCGCCCGTCTCGGCCTCCCAAAGTGCTGGGATTACAGGCTTGAGCCACCGCGCCCGGCCTCTTTTTTTTTTTTTGGAGATGGAGTTTTGTTTTTGTTGTCCAGGCTCGAGTGCAATGGCACAGTCTTGGCTCACTGCAACCTCCGCCTCCCAGGTTCAAGCGATTCTCCTGCCTCAACCTCCCAAGTAGCTGGGATTACAGGTGCCTGCCACCTTGCCTGGCTAATTTTTTTGCATTTTTAGTAGAGATGGGGTTTCACCATGTTGGCCAGGCTGGTCTTGAACTCCTGACCTCAGGTGATCTGCCCACCTTGGGCCCAAAGTGCTGGGATTACAGGCGTGAACCACCGCTCCCGGCCAAAACCCCTCTCTATTTTTAGAATTTCTAGTCATACACTTCTATTGACTCACAAATCTCAAAATCCATCTTACAACTAGCCCGATGTATCCTTGTGATAGTGATGATGCTTATAAATTAGTCATGCTACAGATGCAAATTGATACCTATTTGAGAAGATGAAAAGGTTTGAGGATTATCCCTCTTTCCTCACGAGATCAGATTAAAGGTTTGCTGCCAAAATAAAAGGAAAAGAGTCTCTGAAAGCGGAAGGCAATTAAAAACTCCTGTTAAGAAATTGTTTAATAGGCTGGACTCAGTGGCTCACACCTGTAGTCCCAGCCCTTTGAGAGACCAAGGCAGGCAGATCACTGGAGGCTAGGAGTTCGAGGCCAGCCTGGCCTACATGGCAAAACCCGTCTTTACTAAAAGTACAAAAATTAGCCCGGTGTGGTGGCACATGTCTGTTAGTCCCATGTTCTGAGTACAGATTTGCTTTCCTTGTCTGCAGACCTGCCAGCTTTGTTGACTTACAGAATACCTCACTAATTACTATGGTATCACACACAACATTACCTTACCCGAGGTACACACTTTATGATGAAAGTAGTGTGGCAGTTGACTCATTTCCATAACATTATTTGGTCTTACTATGCGCCTCATTGTTCAGAGGCAGCTGGTCTGGTCGAAAGTGGACCAGCCAGCAGAAGTCTCAATTTCAGTGCTGATTCAGAGACCAATTCCTGAAAGGTTGAGGCACTATCCTATAATATGTCATCATGCTTTGAATCAGTGATCAATATAAGATACTGTTTCTTCCAAAGCTAAAATACACAGTCCATAAAGCAAAGAGGATGTGGGAATGTTCCTGCTCACCATTACAGCTTATGGAATGTTTGCTTGCTCTTGTTGTGAACTCGGGTTCCATGGGTTTGGAGTTCCTAGTTTCTAAGGGAGGAATCTTCTTTTAGGGAATAAAGTCGTGGTTCTGTGAAGCTAATAGCAGATCATATGAGGTTCCTCATGCTGCTGAACTAAGAGGCAGAAATAGTGTTAGTGTACTGGCTGGGGCAACTGAACTTCATCATCAAGGAGACACTAAGTTTCTACTACACAGTGATGGCAAAGAGAGCTGCATATAGAACCCAAGGAATTCTCTGGGGTGCCCCTTAGTACTTCCATTTCCAGTAATAATGGTCAGTGGGAAATTGTGGCAACTCATTCAGTAAGGTAGGACCACTAAAGGACTTGGAAATGAGTCTTAAGGAATGGAGGTTGGGGTCACTATCAGTTAAGAATATGATAAGAAAACCATGAAACAGTGGCAATTAACTACCTCCTTTTATTATCAGCCTCCTGAACAGCAACAGAGGTGGGACTTAGTAGTGATGTATTATGTTAATTACTTTCTTCCCTTTCCCTGCTACCTTATCTAGAATACCAGAGGGTTAGTGTTAGAGTTTAAGTTCCAGTGGGAATATGACTGAATTGTTATCACCTCATGATGATACAGTAGCTGATGGAACTTTGTGTTTCTCCTTTTTTGGTAACATGAGATTCTTCATCTAAGTGAAGGTTGAGAAATGATGCTGAATGGAAAAAGGCGTGGACTGTGCTAGTTGTTCTCCATTTACTTTCCCCCTATCCTTAGCCTTTCTCTTCCTGGCTGTATATCTTAGGAACAGGTTGATCACCCAAGGTCCCTTGATCTATGGCTTCCAGTGGGTTCTGCTAAAGGGAGGCACCAGCATAAGATGAGAGGGCAGGAAGATAGAAAGGTTGAATTATCTATTTTTCTGCTTTCTCTCTCCAGTTTGTTGAGATATTGAGGGTGGCCATGTCCTTCTGTGACTATAACTTCTGTTGGGTGGCTCCTCTTTCATGATTCCAGCAATCTTTGGTCTCTGGTAATGCCATTCCTTTCCTTGCCCCTTTAGGCCTAGGAGTGGTCACAGCTTCCTGCTGTTGCAAACCCCTGGGTGCCTACATATCATTTGTTGAGTCTCTAAACCTTGCCCAAATCTCTGCAAACAATCCCATAATTGAAGTTACTGCATATTACTTGAGTTGTTTCTCTTATATCCCTACAGATTCAGTATCTGAGGAGGTTAGAAAACACCATGAGGCCTGAGCAGATAATGTTCAGCAGGACACAGGTGATCTGATTATGAAGTATAATATTTGCAATGAAAGTTTCCAGAAAGAAAGTATACAGATAAAATGCTAAAGTTTCATGGTACCACACTGTGGAGTATCATAGATATGATATAGAATGAAGCATAAAGGAGGGAAATAATATATATGACCTAAGATATCCATATGTTTGGTAAAGAGATAACAGGTATTAAAATGAATTTGAAATTTCAATGCTAGAAAGTATCACTAAGATTTAATGAGATATGATTCATGATAATTGTGGAAGTGTATAATTTGTTCAAAAAGTGTATCTAGAGAAAGAGTGGGGTCTTCTCATGTAAATCAAGGCTATATTGACCTATATTTAGATCTAGGAAACTGAGCATGTATCTAAATGGAGAAAGAAACAAGTGATATAGGAGGACTATACCATAAACTGATAGAATAGTACTAGAAAATGTCCAGGGGATTTGTTACCCACATCTGTTCCATCAGTATATAATTTCTTCACCTCCTGTCTTCCTGCCTGGATCACCATTATTAGTAGCCTAGTTTGTGACCTTTCATTTTTTTGCATTATTTATGTGATGCTATAGATAACATGTACAATACAAATATATACATATATACATACATGTGTATATATGCAGTCACTTAAAGTCTTGCTTATTTTACAATAAAGAAATAACAGACACTTTTCTGTATCTGCTTTTCTCACTCAATGCTACTTTGTGAAATCTCCCCAGGTTATCTAAAATAGTGCTTATTCATTATTTTTAATGGCTACATAATATTCCAAGATGTGGACGCTCTGTTTAGCCATTTCCTTACTAATGGACATTCATTTTATCTCTGGAATTTTTGTCACTAGGAAAATAAATGCAATAAACTTTCTTAATCTTATGTCTTTATGTATTGGTGCTGTTATTTTACTGGATAATCCCAGGAGTGAGATTGCTGGGCCTAAGGGTATATGTATTGTTTACTTTTAATAGATAGTACCCAGTTATTTTTCAAATGCTCTAGTACTTCACATTTCCACCAGCACTTTTCCTACCTTTTAAAATTTTAGATCTAGCATTTTGCAGTTTGATGGGTATAAATAACAGCTCATTATTAAATTATTTTGCAATTATCTGATTTGTAGTGAATTTGAGCATCTTTTCTTTCTTATTTCTTTTTCTTTTTTTTTTTTTGGATGGAGTCTCGCTCTTTCACCTAGGCTGGAGTGCAGTGGTGCAATCTCAGCTCATTGCAGCCTCTGCCTCCCGGGTTCAAGCAATTCTCCCACCTTAGACTCCTGGGAAGCTGGGACTACAAGCACGCACCACCATGCCCAGCTAATTTTTGTATTTTTAGTAGAGAGGGGGATTTCACCATGTTGGCCAAGCTGGTCTCGAACTCTTGACCTCAGGTGATCTGTCTGCCTCAGTCTCCCAAAGTTCTGGGATTACAGGTGTGAGCCACCGTGCCTGGCCTGAGCATCTTTTCATAAGCTTTTTAGTCATCTTGATTTAGTCTATTATGAGTTTCATATTTTTTATTGCATTGTTAAATTTTTCTCAGCAATTTGTAAGTGCCTTGTATTTAGATAATTACTCTTTCATTTGTATTACAAATAATTTCTAACCAGGTGGTTTTCTTATATATTAATTTTTTAAGCAAATAAAAATTTAGAAATTTTTGTATATTCAAATATAGCTTTTTAAACAGCTATTAGGTTTCTGGCATTAAGATCTTGGCTGGGCCTGGTAGCTCACACCTGTAATCCCAGCACTTTGGGAGGCTGAGGTGGGAGGACTGCTTGAGGCCAGCAGTTCAAGACCAGCCTCAGTAACATAGGGAGATCCTGACTCTACCAATAAAACAAACAAACAAACAAACAAAAAAAACCCTAAAAAATTAGGCCAGGTGCAGTGGCTCACACCTGTAATCCCAGCAGTTTGGGAGGCCGAGGTGGGTGGATCACCTGAGGTCAGGAGTTTGAAACCAGCCTGGCCAACATGGTGAAACCCCATCTTTACTAAAAAAATACAAAAATTAGCTAGGCATGGTGGTGCACGCCTGTAATCCCAGCTACTCGGGAGGCTGAGGCAGGAGAATGGCTTGAACCCGGGAGATGGAGGTTGCAGTGAGCCAAGATTGAGCCACTGCACTCAAGCCTGGGCAACAGAGCAAGACTCTATCTCAAAAAACAAACAAAAACAAAACAACATAAACAAAAAACTCTAAGATCTCCTCCTTACCTAGATTTTGCGTGTTGTAGATTTTTTAACATAATTTTTATTGTTTTATTTTCTACATTTAAGTCTTAAATTAAGTAAATTTATTAACTAAATAAAATTCAATAAATATTAACATTAAACAAATCCATCAGGAGTTTATTTTTATATATGGCATAAGGTGGAGGCCCACTTTTTTCCACTTGGATTGCCAGTAGTGCGAGTAGTGTAATTTATTAACTAATCCATTCTTTTCTCACCGATTTAAAAAATACTATTGTTACATGTCAACTTTCATATATACTGTGCCCTAATTTTGTATTCACTATTCCTCTAATCTATTCCTTGTTGGTTTGATTACAGTAGTGTTATAATATGTTCTGATATTTGTTAAGGCAAAATCCTCTTTAACTTTCTTGTTTTTCACACTTCCCTTGGCTGTTCTGAGACATTTATCCTTTCATATTTACTTTAAGCCTGTAGTTTTTTCTTTTAATAAGAACCGACAATGAGCATCTTCCCTAATACCTCACATATTAAAGAAGTCATTTCATTTCTCTATGTATCTTAAATTAAAAGCTAATAATGATTCTTAATAGTAAAACACAAGCTTTCCAATTAAAGAATACCTGCTACTACCACTATTTCATTGTTCTGAGAGTGCTTGTCATTGCAATTAGACAAGAGATTACATGTATTTATTTACTCTATAACTATTGAGCCTCTACTATGTCTAGGCACTTTTCTAGGCACATTCTAGTGAGGAGAGACAGATAATAAATGAATAAACAAATATATAGTATGTCAGATGTTGATGAGTACGGTGGAGAAAGATAAAACTGGGTAAGAGAGAAAGAGAATGGGAGTTTGTGTCATTTTATACAGGTTGGGTGGAGGAGGCTTCACTGATAAAGTAACATTTGAGAGGAGTCTTGAAGGAAGTGAAAGAATGAACCATTTTGCTATTTGGAGGATGAATGGTTCGTGCAGAAAGAACAGAAGGTGCAAAGGCCCCGAGGTGAAGCGTGCTTCACGTATCTGAGGAACATCAAGGAGGCCAGTGTGATTGGAGTGGAGTGAGGGAGACAATAGTTGAAGATGAGGTCACAGATAAATATTGGACAGCTATTTTATTTATAATTGAGAGAAGACATTTATGGTACATACAGCTGGCAAAGGATTAGTATCAATTATATATATATATATATTTATTATTATTATTATTATTTTGAGACAAAGTCTCACTCACTCTGTCACCCAGGCTGGAGAGCAGTGGTGTGATCTCGGCTTACTACAACCTCTGCCTCCCAGGTTCAAACGATTTTTCTGCCTCAGCCTCCTGAGCAGCTGGGATTACAGGCAAGCGCCACCATGCCCAGCTAATTTTTATATTTTTAGTAGAGACAGGTTTCACCGTTTTGGGCAGGCTGGTCTCAAACTCCTCACTTCAAGTGATCCACCTACCTCGGCCTCCCAAAGTGCTGGGATTACAGGTGTGAGCCACCGTGCCCGGCCTCAATAATATATTCTATAAATCAACACAGCACAAATAATTCAACAGAAATGGGCAAAATATATGAACACATTTCACTAAAGAGGAAGCACGTGTGACCAACAAACACATGAAGAAATGTTCCGCTGCGTTAGTAATTAAAGAAATTCGAACGGCTACAAAGAGATAAATTTTTCTGCCCATTCTATTGGCAATACAGAGTGTCTGAGAGCATGCACATCAACAGGATTAGTTCTCCTTTGCTGGTGAAAATTTAAGCTGATGTGTCTTCTTTGAAAAATAATGTTGGCACTATCTCACAGGTTAAATATTAACATATTTTACCACTCAGGGGCTCCTCATCTAACCAAAGAGCCATCGATAAGAATATTTATAGCAGCACTGTTTATAATAGCAAAAACTTAGAAACAATTGAAGTGCTCATTAACAAGGCCGTGGATAAGTAAACTGTGGTGTATTTCCACAGTCAATTATTATGCAGCCATCAAAATGAATTACAATGATGTACACTTTCTGGATGAATCTTCACAATCTAACATTAAGGAGAAAAATAGGTCCTCGAAAATTACATGCAGTGTAATATCCTCTTTATAAAGTTATAAACAACTAAAGATTAAAAATGGAATTTCCCCCCAGAATATAGAGGATATAAATTTATATTTTAAAACAGAAAGCAAGAGAATGATAAACCAGGGTTCATGATGGTGGCTGTTCCAGGGGGCCAAGTGAGGACAGAGGAAGAGTATTAGCAAGGATACAGGCCAGGCACAATGCCTCACGCCTGTAATCCCAGCACTTTGGGAGGCTGAGATGGGCGAATCACTTGAGGTCAGGAGTTCAAAACCAGCCTGGCCAACATGGTGAAACCCCGTCTCTTCTAAAAATACAAAAATCTTAGCCGGGCATGGTGACTTTCGAGTTTTCTTTCCTCGGAATTTAGAATTTTGAAGGAAGAAACCCTGAGACTGGAGATAGTTGGAATTGAGTCCTATTAATGGCAGACCTCTAGGGAGAGTCCACAATTTTCATTTGCAGAGACCCCTAAGCTTTCCTGGTTCTTACTCATGGCCTGGTTACAGTGATAATACTGGTAAATTTTTAACAACTGACACTCTAAAAAAAAAGAAAGAAAGAAGGAAATTAAGGAAAGGAAAAGGAGCCCTGGTTTCTAGTGCTTGATGACTCCTGTGGTGTAAATACTCCCACCATGGCCTATTTCAAGCTGTCACAGTGATGTCACTGAACAGGGAGTTGGGAAGTATTGCCTATGATAGACTCTCACAAGCCAGTACGAGCTGGCTTCAGCACGCCACTGCTTCCCTGTCAATTCTCCCTTGTATTCACAGAACTCTCCAGTAGTCTCCCAGTAAATTTCTTTTGGAGTTTAGACAGCTAAGGCTTATTTTAACTAATTGTTAAACTCATTTATTTTAACTAAAAAGGCTGTTTTTTTATAGTCACATCCTTTAAGTATTAATTGCCATTTTCATTTGTATACAAAATCAGTATCTATTTCTACAAATGTGCAGAGTCTTCAGCAGCTCCGGAAAAGAATATTTTTAATCACTGCAGTCACTTAGGTTAACAGGCTTATCTTTGGAAATTCCTGCCCTCTGGTGTCCAGTATAGAGAACTACTTCTGTGTTCTCTAAAGCTGTGAATGTTAGCGGACAACCAGGAGGTGAGTTAGAGGCTCTTGATGCAGATCAGGGGACTACTCCCAGGTATAGATGGGCGAGTGTAATGCTTATTAGTTCCTAATGTTTGTTTATTAATGAAGCCCAAGAAAACTTTATACCTGGGTTTCTCAACCTCGGTACTAATGACATGTTGAGCTAGATAATTCTTTGTTGTAGGATGGTTTTTTGTTTTGTTTTGATTTTGGAGACAGAGTCTCGCTCTGTCGCCCAGGCTGGAGTGAGTGCGGTGGCACAATCTCAGCTCACTGCAACCTCCGTCTCCTGGGTTCAAGTGATTCTCCTGCCTCAGCCTCCCGAGTAGCTGAGATTATAGGTGCCCACCACCACACCAGGCTAATTTTTGTATTTTTAGTAGAGACAGGGTTTCACCAGAATGGCCAGACTGGTCGGTCTTGAACTCCTGACCTCAAGTGATCCATCCGCCTCGGCCTCCCAAAGTGCTGTGATTACAGGCGGGAGCCACCGCGCTCGGCTGGTTTTGTTTTGTTCTGTTTTTAAGACAGGGTCTCACTTTGTTGTCCAGGTGGGAGAGCAGTGGTACAATCATAGCTCACTGCAGCCTTGAATCCCTGGGGTCAGGTGATCCTCTCACCTCAGCCTCCTGAGTACCTGGGACTACAGGCACACCCCACCATGCCTGGCTAAATTTTTTTTCTTTTTTCTTTTTTCTTTTTTTTTTTTTTTGAGACGGAGTCTCGCTCTGTCTCCCAGGCTGTAGTGCAGTGGCGCGATCTCGGCTCACTGCAAGCTCCGCCTCCCGGGTTTACGCCATTCTCCTGCCTCAGCCTCCCAAGTAGCTGGGACTACAGGCGCCCGCCACCTCGCCCGGCTAGTTTTTTGTATTTTTTAGTAGAGACGGGGTTTCACCGTGTTAGCCAGGATGGACTCGATCTCCTGACCTCGTGATCCGCCCGTCTCGGCCTCCCAAAGTGCTGGGATTACAAGCTTGAGCCACCACTCCCGGCTAATTTTTTTTCTTTTTGTATTTTGTGTAGAGACAGGGTTTTGCCATGTTGCCCAGGATGTTTAGCAACATTCCTGGCCTCTACCCAGTATGCAGATAGCACCCACCCCTCCACCAACTGTGACAACCAAAAATAACTCCAGACATTGCCATTGCCAAATGTCCCGTGGGTTGGAGAGGAGAGCGATTCCCAGGCTGAGAACCACTGCTCTATGCTGATGAAGCAAATTTATTCTACACATTGCTGACCTTGAAGTCGCACTGAACCCACCAGCTTATGGCACCAAGTTGGAGCTTAAGCCTGCAGCCCAGGCTGCAACTCCTGAGTTCCCATACTGTATACTACAGGAGGAAAAGTTCCAGGTGCCAGATACCCAAAGACTTGCATTTTAATAGGACACACAGCCTATAATAAAAAATGTAAAACCTTCCAACTAAAGCAAAACATTTCAATGCGTGATCGGAATGAATGTTGGTGCATTCATTCATTTGTTCAGTAAATATTTGTTAAGGAGTACTTCCGAAATAGGTGATGTACTTCCGAAGTAGGTGCTAGAGCTGATGCAATGGCAGACTATGGCCCTGCCTTTAAGGAGCTAATAATCCTAGAGGGGTTCAATGGAGATATTGCCAGTTATAAGTAAGAGAGAGTCCAATTCCAGCTGGCTTAAACAGTCATGGGACTTTACTGGCCCACGCATTTGAAAAGCCCACAGACAGTGCAGACCTTAGGGAAGGCTGGATTCAATGGCTCAAAGTTGTCACCAGGGCCTGGGTTTCCTTCAGTGTCTCTGCTCTTCCTTTCCTATTGTCAATTTCATCCTAAGGTGGACTTCCCTTGTCCAGCAGCCCCCAGTATTACATGTGTCCTAATTTCTAGTAGAAGACTTGAAATTCACTTTGTTTAGACTACTTTAGGTCACCTGCCCACCCTTGAATCAATAGTTGTCACCAGAGAAATGGAAAGTCCTGATTGATTGATTTAGCCAAGAGTACTTGCTGAGGGAGTACTCCTGAGGGAGATCAGGGATTGCTGGGAAGGGAGAGAGAGCACCAGAAATGCTGGGTGAAAGTGGGGTGGTCAGCCAGCCCTTTTCACACAGGCTCTGCCGGGTGATTTCATCCGGTCCCAAAGCACCATTCCTATTGGTTTCCTTGAAGGTCTTATTGCAGCAGTCTGGGCTTCAGACCTACTGCTTCCCCCTCTGAAACCTCATTCCATCCACTCTTCACAGTGACCCCTTCTCTCCTTTCAAAGCTCAGTTCAGAGTCAGATTCTCTGAGGCTTCTTCCACCTCCCTGAGCCATCCTTCTTTCATACTCCCTTAGCCCTGGTACTACCTATGCCTCATACCTAGTCAGGTTTCATGTTCCTGCTTCTCCAATTTTAGACTTACATTTTACCTTTAAAGAGTTTGGGGTCTCCTAAATCCCCTCTCTTTAATGCCTAACAAAGGCATTGAGAGCTTTGATGTTGACTTCTTTGTTTTCCCCAATTTCAACAATAAGATGGTTAAAATGTGTGTGTGTGTGTGTGTGTGTAAAACAGAGTGAGAAAGAAGTATGGAGCTGTGGAAAGAGCACAGTAAGACAATCTATAGGCAGACAGTCCCGGTTTTAAATCCTGGATTGCCACTCTTTCAGATCTCAGATATTCACCAGTGGATCCCTACTTGACTCTTTTCTTTCCTTAAACGGTATGTGTAGTGTGTTACACATTCACTTTCTATGACTTTTCATGCTTGTGAATATGCAATCATGCCAGTGTTATTTGTTTACATTAGGCACATTTAACAAACAGTACATTAAATAAGTGCTTGTAAGTACTGCCATAGTTGAAGTTCCTAACAGTGGTGGCTTTGGCTAAGAGAGAGCAAAGAGGGACAAAGAGAAATCCTTCAGGACTTGAACACATTTTTCCCCTTGTAGCTGAATGTGGTTCCCAGATTTGAGGTGGAGTGGAAGGAGGAAGTATGGTTTGTTCCTTCCACCTACTCCTCTGCCTGATCACACCTCCTGAAGCCTTGCCCTGATATAACTGCTCAGTGCATGGCCGTGGTGCTTACATCAGCCCTCCATGCATAATGTAAAGATAAGAATGATAACAATATTTTATTTTTTGAGACAGGGTCTCTGTTGCCCAGGCTGGAGTGTGGTGGCACGATCTTGGCTCACATAACCTCTACCTCCTGGGTTCAAGTGATCTTCCCACCTCAACCTCCTAAATAGCTAGGACTACAGGCACACACCACCACACCTGGCTAATTTTTGTATTTTTTTATAGAGATGGGGTTTCACCCTGTTGCCAGACTGATTTCGAACTCCTGGAGTTAAACAATCCACCTGCCTTGGCCTCCCAATGTGTTGGGATTACGGGGGTTAAGCCACCATGCCTAACTGATTTTTTTTAACATGATGCTTTTAAACTTACTTAATGCATTTGGGGTAGGTTTAATGCATAAAAAGTGGGAGATGGTAGAGGCCTGGGAAGATATATAGTTGCGCTTTCCATGATGTGAAACATGGCCCTCTGAATGCACTGCCAGCACATCTGTCCTTGTGAGTTTCCCTGCTTTGAGCCTCAGTTCAGTCACTTACCACTTATAAAAGGTTACTTGATAGGAGGGCTATTTCTCCAGTCTACTCCTTGATGTCAGCCCTCCAAGTTGGGGTATGATGGGCTGAGGAACCCTGAGGTTTAGACTAGCTAAGTGGTGGGACCAACTGATGACCGACTGTCCTCTGATGAAGCCCACGTCAGTCACCTACAATTTACCACTTGAGCCAGGAGGTCGAGGCTGCAGTGAGCCATGATTATACCACCACACTCCGGCATGGGTGACAGAGTGAGACCCTCTCTCAAAAACGAACAAAAATCTGGGAATCCCAAGTCTGTTCTATTTTTGTAATAGTGGACACATTTTCAGAAGGACATGAGGACCTTTCTGAGTCTAAAACCCTTCTGGACCTCATCTTCCTCTTTTATGAAATGAGATTAATTCTCCACTATGAGGTAATCATGCTCTGTTGTATATTCAGGGCATCTCACTAAATTAGCCTGGTCATCTTTAAATTTTTTAGTACAAGTACACCTGTTGGAAATCCAGACTTTACCCACTTGACCAGATATATTCCCCAGACGTCAGGACTAATAATCCCCAGATATGGTGATGGCATTATTTTCTTCCTCTGCCCTGATGCCCCACCCTAGGCTTCAAGGGCAAGCCTTTCCCTAATGATTCTTTCACTGGCAGTTCATTATTTCAGTGCATTGCTGTGGAAAGCTCTATATAAATATTTGTTGCTTAAAAGTTGGAGAATCCCTTGGCCGGGCATGGTGGCTTATGCCTGTAATCCCAGCATTTTGGGAGGCCAAGGCAGGAGGATCACTTGAGCCTAGGAGTTTGAGACCAACCTAGGCAACATAGTGAGACCCCATTTCTATAAAAAAGTTTTTTTCTTAATTAGTGGGGAGTGGCAGCGCCTGTAGTCCCAGCTACTCAGGAGGCTGAGGTGAGAGGATCACTTGAGCCCAGGAGGTTGGGGCTGCAGTGAACCATGATCACACCACTGCACTCCAGCGTGGGTGACAGAGTGAGACCCTGTCTCAAAAACAAACAAAAATTTGGGAATCCCAAGTCTGTTCTATTTTTGTAATAGTGGACACATTTTCAGAATTGCGTGAGGACTTTTCTGAGTCTGAAAACCTAAAATTCTCTAATTGACAATTTTGAAGATCTTTGGGAGGAAATGCACAATCCATGACCAGACCAGAATATACTAAGAAAATAATTTATTTAATTGTAAGTTGGGAAAATTTTTAAAAAGTTTAGTAATAACGATAAACAAGATCATGAATTTGTCCATTGGAGATTTAAACTTTAATGAAAATTTTTTAAAAAATCAAGAAATTCACTTAAAAGTAAACATGAGTTCTTTGCTCTAAACTTTCAGGCTAAATCATTTCTTTGGTTCAGGACTTAAAAACCCTTAAACTCTCCCTACTCCAGACTGAATCCAAGACAACCTGACTAATAGAGAAGCAGGAGTCTTAACTGATGTGTGATCTACTTTTCCTTTTTCAAAGCCCTACTTTTTCCTTTTTAAAGCCCACTAATTCAGAGTTTTTGTTTTGTTTTGTTTTGTTGGATGTCAGACTTTTTGGCAAGAAATGAAGTAGGAGGCACAGTGAAATGGTCAAGAAAAATCTAAGTTTCATTTTATAAAAGAAGCTCATTGCAATATACAACAGGCTAGTGCAATAGCTTTTCAAATAAATTGCTTGAAAATAGAAACAAATGACCTAGACTGGAACACAAGCAAAATACAAAGATATGTGCATATGTACATGTTGCCTCCTAACTTCCTTTACATTGATTTGGTTAACTTTAAATAATATGTAGGATTTCACAGCTTCTCTTAGAGAAGGGAATTGAATGTTAAACTGTTCAGTCATGATAACTAGATCTCCCATTGTTATGGCTCATGCTTCTGTTACAAAATCAATTAACCGTTTTGCCAAGCATGTCTAATTGTTACACTTCCACAGTGCAGATGGAGCAGGAGAAAACAAGAGGTTACTTGATGGGAGGGCTGTTTCTGCAGTCTACTCCTGGATTTCAGCCCTCCAAGTTGGGGTATGAGGGGCTGAGGAACCCTGAGGTTTAGACTAACTAAGTGGTGAGACCAGCTGATGACTGAGTGTCCTCTGATGAAGCCCACATCCTAGAAACGGAACTGCTTGCAAGCCTCTTCAATCCACTGCAGGCCTTTGCCTTCTCTGACACCATCCACATCTCTTTGCCGAGGATTAGAAGATGCAAGTTGCAGTCTGGTAGACTGAATACCACTTAGGCAACACAAGAAACATATTCCGTTCAAGTCCCCGCTGCTTGTCATTCATAGGGTCAACGAGGCTGGAAATCACTCACACTTCCTCCCATTCAGTGCCTGGATCCGTGATGTATTTAAGCACCAACCCCATACCCTAAGTGCCCCCAGGGTGGCACTGCCCCACAATGATCGGCTCCTCTCTTCCACTCTCTGTGTGCTATTTCATGCAAACTCATGTCAAGGCTTTGTTTTGACTTCATGCTGGGCACCTTGGCTCATTCAGGTTCCTTGGGACTCTGATCACGCACCACCATGATATCTACTAGGACACTCCACCAATTTTTCGCACAGAAGCCAAACAACATCCTGATGAGAAAAGGACGGACTACAGATGGCCTGAAGCAATCTGCTATTGAAGCATTTTGAGGATTGCCAAGGCAAATGGTGTCTTTACTGAGAGCTCTGCTGCACAGTAACTTCATGTTGTTTTAGATCCATTGGAAATAGGCAGGCATTGAACTCAAGGGACAACCCCTTACAATCATATCTTGCTGCCAAACGCTTCCCTTAGCACCCTTTTCTCCAGATGTTATGTGGCATGTGTAGAGTGTTTCTGGCTTTATCTTTGCCTATGACAAGTTCTTCTTGGTTCAGTTGATAGTATTTCCCCCAAACCCAAAATAGATAAGAAATCACTGGGAATTTACATCTGATTATCCTAGATTCATTCTCCCACATTACAAAGCCTCAAGTTACAAGGAGGAATGGTATGTGTTTGCCATGTTGGTGTTTCATTAGTATTTTTTTAAACTTAAAATTAAGTGTTACTTTTCTGAGGAAGTAGCCAGAATACTCCTCTCTCAAATTCAGAAATCTACTGGCACAATTTGAAGTCAGATGATATTTCTAACCAAATTATACTCTTTTGTCTGCCACGACTGCTTGACAGTTTTAATATCTGAAGGCAGGCTGATATGATAATCCCAGCAGTATTCTAGGGATAAGATTTTAGAGGGTTTGTTGAGAAGGAAATACTTGTTTAGGTGGCTTTCATCATGCCACTCAGCTTCTATGTCATTTTTCTTTTCCAGGAGGATTCTCTTAAAGCACTCCTGGGGGATGTTGAGAACCTGAATGGGTGTTCCTCCAAAAATGGCTGTGTGGTAATAAAAATCCTCCTGGCCAAATGGAGTGCATGCTGCTGACTCTTTCTGCCTCTCCTAGGTAAAGTCATCAGGATCTGCCTTGTACCACCAGGGCTGTAGCTGAGCCACTGACTGGCCTAGGGTCTTCACCCCAAAATTGTCTTGGAAGACCTGGTCTACATCCATGCAGAAGAGGAAGTCGACCTCGTGTTGGATGTGGGCCAAGATGTGCTCCCTGATGATCTTCACAGGCATCATGCTGATGTGTTGCCACCTCTTCTCTGGCTTGACCTGAAACACTTTTAAGGAATGCAGAGGACCCAGCTCTATAAACAGCACCTTGGAGACATCATCCACTATGATGTAAAATATGACTTTGTGGCCGACCATTAGCAGGTGTTATGAACTCTTATGAACTCTTCCAAGTAATGCTCAATATATCTGAAACAAAGAAGAAAAGCAAAATATTTAACCTTTGGGATTCCTGAAAGAAATCACATGTTGTTATAATCATGTCTGTATTTTATAGTTAGTAGAAGAATGATTTCTTCCCACCCCGGGTATGTTTTCATGTTAGTGTAATGCCCCTGGCTACTCTCCACCATTCAGTCACTCAGTCCGTGGGAAGCTGGAATGACTTACCTGACTGCCAATTTTGGAAGAGCAGCTAGAACTAGACATGCACTACCCTATCCTTCCTCTCCTCTGGCTTTTGGGAACCAGCCAGTCCAAGAGAGCATGTGTTCTCAACTGCTCTGGGTTTTGCAGGAAGCTTAGTACAGGATCTATTTTCACATCCAGAGGCCTGTAGGTGCCTGGATGCCCAAGTCTTTCTAACTCTGGGGGTTGAATATTTAGGAGGCGCAGGGCCTGCAGATATAAGCCACATTCTCCAATATGAGCTTTAACTATAATGAGGGTGATATTTACCACTCTCTGCCTTCCTTACCCCTTTGTCCAATTTACCAATTGGTTCAGACTTTGGACAGTCAAAGGGGGTACTTGTTCTTGAGCTCAATTCAAAAGCCTTAACATAAACCCCAATGTTGCTACTGCCAGACCAGGTACAAGGGTGATGTGACCCTTGGATCCAATGGGGATGCATTAAGCCCAAACAGCGGAACTCCCTTGTCCTGTGTGATACAGAGAATGAGTTATGAGATCTAGATCTGCTTTCATGTTACATAGTCATCCTATGAGCCTCCCACTAGTCACCTAAAACACCAATCCATTGTCCACACACCATCATCCAAAATACTAGTCCATCCAAATACTAGAATGAGCAACTTCTGATTTAACCTTATTTTAACTACTTTTTCTTTATCTTAAAAAAAGGACTATGTTAGCAATAAGCCACGTTTGGTGGCTGATTAAACATAGATGAAAAGAGAAGATAAAAAACTTTAAAAGTAAAAAAAAGAAAAAAAAGGACTACGTTGTTTAGAGAAGTTTTAGGTTCACAAAAAAATTGGGCCAAAAGTACGGAATTCCCATATACCTCCTGCTCCCACATTTGCACGGCCCCCATCCCCCCACTATCAACATCCCTGCACCAGAGTGGTGCATTTGTTACGATCAATGAAGCTACACAGACATATCACTATCACCCAACATCCATAGTTTACATTAGGGTTCACTCTTGGTGTGGTACATTCTAAGGGTTTAACAAAAGTATAATGACATGTATCCACCATTATAGTATCATACAAAATATCATCACTGCCCTAAAAATTATCTGAGCTTTGCTTATTAATCCTTCCCTCCCCGAACAACCCCAAACAATCACTGACCTTTTTACTGTCTCCATAGTTTTACCTTTTCCAGAACGTCATATAAGCATATAGCATGTAGCCTTTTCAGCATGGCTTCTTTTACTTAGTAAGATGCATTTAAGGTTCTTTTATATCTTTCATGACTTGATAGCTCATTTCTTTTTAGCACAGAATAATATTCCATTATCTGGATGTGGCTTAGTTCATTTTTCTATTCACCTACCAAAGGACATCTTGGTTGCTTTCAAGTTTTGGTAATTATGAAATAAAGCCTCCGTAAATATCCATGTGCAGGTTTTTGTGTAGACATAAGTTTTTAACTCACTTGGGTGAATACCAAGGAGCACGATTGCTGGATCGTGTGGTAAGAGTATATTTAGTTTTGTAAGAAACTGCCAAATTGCCTTCCAAAGTGGCTGTACCATTTTGCATTCCTACCAGCAATGAATAAGTGTTCCTGTTGCTCTACATCCTTGTCAGCATTTGGTGTTGTCAGTGTTTTGAATTTTGGCCATTCTAGTAGGTATTTAGTGGTATTTTAACTATCTATTCCTTTGAAAAACATTGCATGCTGTCCCCCATTGCTGGGCAAGGTGGCTCACGCCTGTAATCCCAGCACTTTGGGAGGCCAAGGCAGGTGGATCACAAGGTCAGGAGTTTGAGACCAGCCTGGCCAATATGGTGAAACCTGGTCTCTACTAAAAATACCAAAATTATCTGGGCGTGGTGGCACATGCCTGTAGTCCCAGCTGCTTGGGAGGCTAAGGCAGGAGAATTGCTGGAACCAGGGAGGCAGAGGTTGTGGGGTGAGCTGAGATGGTGCCACTGCACTCCAGCCTGGGCAACAGAGCAAGACTCCATCTAAAAAAAAAAAAAAAAAAAAAAAGGCCAGGCACGGTGGCTCAAGCCTGTAATCCCAGCACTTTGGGAGGCCAGACAGGCGGATCACGAGGTCAGGAGATCAAGACCATCCTGGCTAACACGGTGAAACCCCGTCTCTACCAAAAAAAATACAAAAAACTAGCCAGGCGAGGTGGCGGACTCCTGTAGTCCCAGCTACTCAGGAGGCTGAGGCAGGAGAATGGCGTGAACCCGGGAGGCGGAGCTTGCAGTGAGCTGAGATCTGGCCACTGCACTCCAACCTGGGCGACAGAGCGAGACTCCGTCTCAAAAAAAAAAAAAAAAAAA